>NW_024061770.1:0-58735 GCF_006381635.1 Hibiscus syriacus | reverse complement strand
TCGTAAATTCGCGTTGCATTTCGCGTTGCGATAGTTGAAATCGCGTTGCGATTTTCCATTCGCGTTGCGATAGTCTACAGTTGTCGTTGCGATTTTCCAAATTTGTTGCGAAAATTCGTTGTGATAGTTAAAAAAAAGATTTTATTTCTTAAGAATTTTCTATAAAAAGATAGTATCCGCGCGGACGTGTCAAAGATCTCATCTTACGAAGTCGCTTCTCCTTATAAAGCACTTCAGCTAATCTGTAAATTCACAAGCAGAAGTAGTTCATGTATATGAGATGTCATCCTATGAATTAAGAAACGAAAAAATCCAATATATTCGTATTTAATACTTATATATATACACCTGATGAGAGCCTCTTCATTTGTACCCTGATTAACAGCTCAAATTTTCCAGTCTCTAAATTCACCCTGGAAACTGGTTTTTTCAAAAATTCTTCCCCAGGCTTTACAAGATCCTGATGATTTTCATTGGTAGAAATATCTACTGATGCCAGCGTCCCGGATATATCATCTTGCAATATTTCTCTTTTTCTTTCATATATATATATATATGACTTACATTTCGATGAAACTATAGGTTAATATATACGAATGTTGAATGAGTTTTAATTGGATGAATCATAGAAAAATATTTGATCTGATGTAGTTGTGTTTAAGATATAATATCTTTTGAATTATGATTGATAAAAATTTGCCTGAATACGGAGAAAACGACGGTCTTCACAATGAAGCAAACTGGAAAACAGTAGCGAGATGGAAGTCCACCATGCCAGTGCTTGCTTGCATGAACACATCCATCAATGGAGTCGAATCATCAGAGTTTAACCATCCCAACACACCCCATTTTGCCGCTTTCTCGGCTTCGTACTTGTCTTCCCATTTCTGTGAACCTGTGCCCAACGATAAGACCCATACACGAGCATAGTCCAAATCGCCACCTTCGCTGCTGATGGCTTTTGCTACTTCGTTCATGGCTACTAAAGTCTATAAGAATCCATTAAAACACACATGCATATTACTAATTAAAAATTATATATATACATACGGGATTATTTGCAGCAACTCCACCATCTATGAGATGGAATTCTTTGACTAGGCCGGTTGAATCTCTGGTTTTAAACTGATGTACCGGAAGGTTTGTTGGGGCAGCTGAAGTCCCGATGCATATATCAGAGTGCAAAGCATTCTGGGAACGATCCTTCTTAACTTGCACAAATGACGCATCTTTACATCAAATACAGGGCAAAGTGTAACGATACGAATCTTGAGGTATCTACATGAAAACCTCGTATGATAAGAAGATTCTCGGTTGGAGTTGTCTGATGTCGAATGTCGGGACGGCAACGTTCGTCAATGTCTGGTCCATTCTGGTTTCTCCCAGCGTTTCCCTCACGATGTTGTGCAGATATTCGCCGTCCTACTTCGGACCGGTTAGAGATTTCACCAAATTTGCAGCCACTGCAAACATGGAACTGTTATATAATTTAGAGTTTGTGTTTGGCTTTTGAATTAAAACAACAAAAGAAGAAGGTTCAGAGATTAATAACCTGTTTTGGGAGAAGATTTTGGGGGCAGTGTTGAAGATAGAAATCATTGATATCTTTGGCAGCGAAAAGAGGACGAGTGGCCTCACCGGGGCTCGGAGCACTTAGCATGGCGGTCACCAGCCCATCGGTACTAGTCCCGGAAACGACATCGAAGTAATCTACCAGTCTAGCTTCTTCTCCATCTAGTTTCTTTAAATTAATGCAATTAATCAATCCTTAAAAATAGTGTATTTATATGCAAAAGACATCGGCATTTTTCAAGAAGAAAAAAAATTCCAGATACTTACCTGAAGCTGAGATTCTAAGAAGGCAAGAATAGTTGCAGGAATAATCCCCCTAACTCCACCTCTATCGATACCAAGGACAGCATACGTGGGAGGCTGGAGAAGTGATTTTGGACTTGCCATTCCAAATTTGTGTTATATCCAAGCTAATGTTATGTTCGATCGATATTTATACTAATGCTTGATTTTCTAAATTTATATCTCAATATATAATATGAATCATATCCTAGTAAAAATATATATCATACCCTAATCTTAGAAGATATTGTACATCTTTTATCATATAATTATGATCTTTTGTGTCAGAGTCTAGTAATTACTGATTAGCACATTCATATTATTAAAAATTCGATGTAATGATATATTATCAAAAATAAATTTTATTTTAAAATATTGATTATTTGATTATCGAATGAATATTTAATATATTAAAGATATATATATATATATATATATTTTATATTATAGTGTGGATGACTCTGACGTACTTTATTAAGACTAAAATAAAACCGTTATTGTAGAAGAATCCCGTCTATCTTCCATCCCTAATCACTCGATACAAGGTCTAGTAGAAGAACTTGTAGCAAGAATCATTCGCATAAACAATGCTGCTATACTTCTGTATCAGATTATTCATCAATGTTAGGTTTCGTCCATAAAGCTTTTGATCTTTATGCTTCTTACGCTCGCTATAGTCAGGACTGTCGCTTTCACTGCAGTGAGTAAATTCATAGGAAGAAACTCTACGCTTATCGAATCGACCTAATCAACAATGCTCGTAGCCCAGCTCTGTGAAAGGCATTATGAAGCTCAACAATACACAACTCATCCTTCCAATAGTATTCGATGCTGACTTCGATCCCGGCAAAACATCCTATTTGCCAGTTTTAACCCATTGACCAGAATCTTCAAGAAGTCTCGAAACTCTCACGTGAAGCCACACGCGGTTCGATTTCTGTCTTCTGGGCTCACCACCCATGTTTCTTTCTGTGCGAGCGACCATGTCTCGCTCCCCCTTGTTCACGTGTAACTTTCTGTAAATTTTCAGAGCTCCATTGATCTTTTCACCACTCTCGCCAAGCAAATACAACGTACCTGAGTCGGTTATGCTGTTTTATTAAATCCTATGACGTCCAAAAATGAAATATATATGTGTATGTAAGCTCTTTACTTAATAGTAAACCATTTGGATAAAGATGAATGTTTATACCAACTCACAAAATCATGTAGCTTTTGGACACTGCTCATCAGAAGAGAGACAAAACTCAGCTACATGATGGAAAATTTTCTTATTCCATATATAATTAAAATTGAGTTGGATCCAATTTGATCTTAGCAAGTACTCTAAATGCATTTTAAGTGGTTGCAGTTTCTAGCATTTTGCTTACTGCAAGCACACGCTCCTTTGCTGTCCCTGCAACCATCAGCTAAATTGTTCTGATCGTTGATATTTCCAGTTTTTTGGGATTTAAACTTTTAGGTTGGCAATGCTTTAATAGATTCCATGGAGGCTCCTCTAGTTGGTGAGAAATTGTCCCGGGAAAGCAGCAACATATCGTTGCACATAGTATAAATGGCATGACATATCCTATACAGCTAAAAAGTAAGGAACACGAAGACACATAGCCAATACAGTTGTTGATTCTAATGAAATGTTAGTCTCAGTTCAAACACAGAAATAAATATCATTACTTCTTTACCTGTACAATTTAGGAGCATCGGAAGGAGATGAATGACCTCCAAATATCCAAATACTGCCTACAACACCATACTGCGAAGGAACAATCTAGGGCCATGGTCCACTAATCCATTTAGCCTGCATATTAGACACGAATTCTTCACTCAGTTAAATCACTAAATGATAATTTACAGAACCTATAGCAATTGCAACATATATATTCTGCCTTCTAAATCATATAAAACATGGATAGGATGGAACTTTAAGACCTTTTTATCCAATAGTCTTGTTCTGTTCTCAGTTTTTCTCAAAACAAGCAGAACCAGGTGGAAACTTGGAGACGTAAACATCATTCGACACTGGGATAAGAACCCCATCAGAGAATAACAAAAACAGTTCATTCAGAG
The DNA here is from genome assembly GCF_006381635.1 of Hibiscus syriacus. Classification (NCBI taxonomy): domain Eukaryota; kingdom Viridiplantae; phylum Streptophyta; class Magnoliopsida; order Malvales; family Malvaceae; genus Hibiscus; species Hibiscus syriacus. The sequence goes on along the minus strand of NW_024061770.1, from coordinate 54,814 downwards.
TTAACTGCAATGGATCAAATTTTCAGGTCTTGGAAGTGATCAAGTCCAAGAAACATAAAACACATCAACCAAACAATTGTTTCAAAGTAAATTGACAAGTCCCAAAGGTTAAATCTTGTACTTCTTCCAAAACTGTACAAAATGAGTAAAACGCCATCATCTATCATTAAAGAGGTGATGTGGCATGTTTAATTAATAAAAAAAATCTCATTTGACCCTTTAATTGTAACTAAATTTTATTTTACTATTAATTTTAATTAAAATAAGTTTTATTATGTTCATTGAATTGAAAATAAAATGAATATAAATAAATTAAATATTATTTTTGGTGTCGTATTATTAATATTAAATTTATGTCATGTAAATTACTTGATAAATCATTAAAAGTTAAAGATTGTATCAATTATTTAAGTCTGAATGTATTTTTCTGTTTCAATTATTTAAGTATGGATGTATTTTTCTTATTAATTGATACTTTAATTGTATGTTTGTATTTTATAAAATTGTCTTTAAACTTCTTAAACAAAAGTCAAATGTTTGAATCACATCGTTTAATAAAAAGTAATTACATATTTGATAATTCAATTTGTGATCTCAAAATTTATATTTTTAATTTTACAATACAATCACGATTAATAGTTAATAAATTATAAAATAATTTGATAAATAAAATATTTTCAAAAAATTACAATCTTTAAATTTTTAAAATAAATCATTTTCGTATATTTTTAAAAAATCTAAGTTTTTCAATTTCTTTTTGGAATTATTACTCAAAACCTATTTAAAAATATCAAAATAAAATCTAGTTATAATTGAGGGACCAAATAAAAATATTTCCTATTAATTTAATATACTATGTCACCTTTTAATAATATTTCACAAACGTTACCTATGTCTAATAAAATTTAAAATTTAATGTCTATTTTATAACTTCTAAAAATTTAATAATAAATTAAAAATTTTAAATAAATTTAATGATTATTTATAAATTTTTCATATTTTTATATTAATAATACATATAGATGTATATTATTAATAGTGCACATCTCCGTATCTCTCTAGACTCATTTTTATAGTGCCATTTTACTTGGGTAATACAGAGGGAATGTAATAATGGTTCTCCAAATCACACGTAAACAAATGCGGCAGGATATTAAGTTAAGGGATAAATTTGAATTTATAAAATTTTAAGAGGGGAATCTGAATCTATAAAATTTTAGAAAAAAATTAATAAAAATACATAGATAAAATTTAGAGTATATAATAATTTTAAATTTTTAAGAGGTGATTACCCCCGCCTAAAGGTGTGTTTGGTTGGGGGAATTTGAGATTCTCATGGGAATGGAATCCACATTCCCCGTTTGGTTGGTCGGGAATGTCATTCCCAATAATCTTATATTACCAATAGTGGATTTTTGGGTTATATTATCGGGAATATAATTACCTCCCTTTCCTTAGGTATTGTTGGATTACCGACGTTTTGGACTAAAATGCCCTTAAAAATATTTTCTTTTAAAAATATCATTATTCTGTCATTGAATAATAAAAATTCTACGAAGGTTAAATTACAAATTTATCCTTAAACTATTTTAGATTTAAAGTCTATAATTAAAATTTTATATGAAGTTCAGGGGTTAAAATAAAATTTTACCCTTTCATTAAACCTTTTTATATTTTCAATTTTGTAAAAAATTATATAAATTTTATGAATTTAAATTTTTTAAAGAAAATATATAAATATTTTTCAACTTATTAAAAAAAACAAATATATAATAAGAACAATTTGATCAAATATACATTCCAATAATCGTTTATTCCTTTAATCAAACACGGTAATCTTACATTCCTACTAAAGTAACCAAACACAAAATACAACATTCCCAGTAATCCTATTCCCTGATAATCTTTTAGTCTCATTGATAATCTTACATTTCGTGAACCAAACGCACCCTAAGTCTTTCCTCAAAGCACCTATTGACATAAACAATTGTCAAAATGTAGTCCTCCATTGGAGATTACCTATCTGTCCCTAAAATTTCAAAATAAAGTTTATGTGATTATTATGAGTTTGGTATAAATTTATTCGTCATAATTTTTTATTTTTTTATTTTAATTTATTTTTTATCAAATAGATTATGGCATAAATTTTCTTATATCGGAACACAATAAAATTTAAATCACAAAGTTTAGGTGACTATTACAAGTTTGGTAAAGCTAGGAAGAAAGGACGCTGTGTACATAATATATATATCTTGATAGCTACCGAAGGGAAGAAACGTTAGGTACAAATTCAGTTGCCTTCTTCACAACATGGACCACTCTGAAATTTTTGGTATCCTTAATAGGGCTGCATTTAATAATTTCAGTTTAAAACTAATATATGTTTTGTAATAATATATATGTGGGCATGGACGGAGCTCCATGCTTTGTTTCGGGACCACTGTTCCTAGAGATCTTGAGTTTGAGTAATTACATTTGTAATGTGTATATTATCAATTGAATAAGAAAAATTTTATGTAAGTCAAATATCGGTTTAAACTTTATCGTCAAGTAAGTAAAATTATTAATTATCAATATATAAAATCTTAATTGAATTTCTAGTATAATAAAAAAATTATTAAAATGAAGGATTGGTTAACATTAATAGACGCAAATTTAAGTCGAACAATTCCTTACTTTTATGAAAATAACAATCCTTCTCTATATATAGTTGAGGAGGAGTTGATTCCCTCAACGATTTGATATCATTAGTTGCTTCTTGTGTTCATAAAAGTTCACAGTTTTCTATCTAAATATCATGGCTATTATGTGCACATTCTGCACGATGCCCTATCCGTCAACCTGGAATCCAATCAATAAATCAAAGATTTGGTTGCAACGAGTCAACATAATTTCAAATGATGCGATTGAAAAGACAGTCAAATTTCGTTTGAACTGCAGTTCGAAGATTAAACCGAACGGTCAACCATCCCATGGAGATGAGATTCGAGTACCATCAGGGATGCGTAACATGCAGAACAAGGACAATATCACTTCACCACTGGGTACGACTTCTTCTTCTTCTTCCTCGGCAGTACCCTTTTCAAGTAGTTGAGGTTAATTTCCTGCAATTTCAATGAAACTGGCAGGAACATTGATAAAAGGTGGACAGGTTTTCCAGCAGAATGCTTGCGTAAGATCATTCGACATTGACACAGAATGTAAAATGTCAACAAAGGCTATAATGAATTATTTACAGGTTAATTTACACAAATTATATATCTTTCACAAATTAGATATGATAATAAATATTTGATTGTATCTGATAACTTTTTTATATAATAATACAGGAAGCATTGCTTAATTATAGCAAGAAAGCAGGTCTGCAAGTTGTTAGAGGTTTCGGTACAACTCCGGGAATGCTTAAAATGGACTTGGTATGGGTATTTCGTGACATGCGTATTGAGGTGGATCAATATCCTGGTTGGTGAGTACTGCATGTTATTTATGTCTTAATTGAATGACTTGTGTTTTGTGACAAAGTCGTTGTGGTTTTGAAGGGGTGATGTTGTTCAGATATTAAGCTGGGCTTTTACATGGGGAATGGGTGTGCGTTATGAGTGGACCATGAATGACATCAACAACGGCGAAACTTTAGTTCGAGCTTCATGGTTAAAATTTATTACCCTTTAAATCACCAGTTATGAATGAATCTACATATGGTTGAGATAGTTAATTTTGGGGAATGTACTGTGGACAGCTTGGCCGTGATGATGAATAACAAGACAAGAAAAGCATGCAAGTTGCCGGAGGAAGTGAAAGACGAGATCAAAGCTTATCTTACGATGGACGCCGACCCCATCGTCAAAACGCAGAGATGTCCTATCCCACGAATTGAGACCATGGATCACATCAAATCTGGATTGACTGTATGTATATCTCATATACACATATGTTATATGTATGCTTTTTTACATACTTAATTTCTCTCAATAAATTTTCAGCCTGGATGGAATGATTTAGATGTCAATTACCATGTAAACAATGCCAAATATGTTGACTGGATTTTGGAGGTAAATAATTAATTCAGATGCATGCCGTTGTACTTTTACCATTGGTTTTATATATAAAAATGGTTGTTTTTTCAGAGTACTCCAGACTGGATTATATACAGCCATGAGCTGTGGAAAATCAATTTCGAGTACCGAAAGGAGTGCCTGAAAGATGATGTGATCCAGTCTTTATCAAGAGTGGTGACCAATGAAACAAATCATCTGTGGATCAACGGTGTTAATAGAGGGGTGGAATTAGAGCACGTGCTTCGTCTAGAGAGTGGAATTCAAGTTTTAAGAGCCAGGACTGCATGGCGGCCTAGCTCTATCTACCAACCATCCTCCAGGGCAAATAACAATATGTTCCATTTAAATGGCAAGTCTGGATAAATTATATTGTCTAATTATATATATATTTTAAGTTATTGTCTAACTTTCTCTTTTATGATTTACATATTATCATGTAAGACTTTTAAGATTATGACGTTCGAATGCTATTTAATTTAATAAAAATAAATTGATTCAAGAACAAATATTTTTAAATAATTGAAGGTTTATCTCTAATTCTTTCAACCAATATAAGATGTGATTTTGCCTCTCTTTTCTAAGAAAGTATGCTTGAATTCTATGTTAATGTTTCAATTTTATCAGTTATTTTGAGGAAAAAAGTTGTAAACTTTAGGGTAAACTATACTATTGGTCATTCAACTATTTACCCTTTTATTTTTACCACCGATCTTTTAATTTTGTCGATCAGACCACTAAATTATTTAATTTTATTCAATCAAGTCACTTGCCATTAATATTTAATATATTAGATGGTGTGACAGTTAAATATTTTGGTATAATCACACATTTGGTCTATTTTATTTAAATATTCTCTAAATTTAGTCTTATTTCTAATAAATTAAAATAAATTTAATCCACAAACCACTCTCTGATCGAAAGAAAACAAAATAATACAAATTGGGGAATAAGTGAATCAAACCTATGACAATGGGTAAACTTGCCAAATACACAACCACACTAAGCCAAGGTCACTTTGTTTGAGATTGACAACATGTTCTATATAACTTCAACTTTAGTGTATAAATACTCATAATATTTTTATATATTAATTTCAAAAAGATATTTTATTTTTATGTTAACTTATTAAATATAGTTTATTCTTAAATTAATTAAAAATATGTTTTATTATTATTTTAAGTTTTAAAAATATATGTTTTATCTTAATTTATTAAATATAGTATAGTATTACTTTAAATTATTAAATATATTTTATTCTTATCTTAACTTAAAAATATTTTAATCTTATGTTAACTTAAAAAATACTTTATTCTTATCTTAACTTAAAACATATATTTTATTTTTATTTTAACTTAAAAATATATTTTTTATTTTTATTTTAACTTAAAAATATATATTTTATTCTTAACTTAATATATAAATTATTTTTATCTTAATTTTAAAATATTTTTAACATATATTTAATAAGTTAGAGTAGAATAAAATATGTTTTTTTAATTTTTTAAATAAAATTAAAATATATTATTATCTTCCAACCACTCTCTTGTCCCTAATTTTGTAGGGTTTAACTGTTTTAAACCAAAGGGTGACACTAACATACATCATATATAAACGTGTTGTCAATTTCGAACCAAGTAGTGGCCTAGGCTTAGTGGTTTGGTGTCTAGTTGCATTCCCATTTAAATCAGAAATCAGGTTTGAGTCCGCAATTCTACAAATTTGCTTTGTTTTATTTTCTTTCCAAAAGAGGTGACACATGTCACCTTTGGTGAAAAATAAATATAATAAAAGTAACTCAACATATCCCACTTTCGCGATATTTCTGGGCAAGTTCAAAGGGAGAGAGATGAGCTTCAAAATATTAAACTTTCAAACTTATGTGCTGCTCCTGCTGGAAGTTTCATTAAAGACGAATTGGAGGCAGGAAGGGAGCTTCATTCCCTTGAACAGGCGGAGCTACTATTCTATAAACAGAAGGATAAAGTTGATTGGATCAGAGATGGTGACCAAGGTACCCGTTTCTTTCACTCAATAGTGGCTAACAAAAGAACTTGCACTACCATTCGTGCTCTGTATAACCAGGATGGGGTTAAATTGGACTCATTCGAAGGCATGTCAAATGAAGTAATTCGATTCTTTAAGGATCAATTAGGGGTTACTGACCCTGATGTCCAGAGCTACAACATTAACGTCATTAAGAGCCTTCTTGATTATTCCTTGCCGAGGGGTGCTGCCGATATATTGATCAAAGATGTGTCCGATGCTGAGATTAAAGATGCCATATGGGGGCAAGGGAACAACAAGTCCCCTGGTCCAGATGGCTTTAATTCTTACTTCTTTGAGGTTGCTTGGCCTATAGTTGAGAATGACTTCTTGGCAGCTATCAGGTACTGCTTCGATAGCTCCTTTATGCTCCCATCTTTTAATGCTACTGCTGTGGTTTTAGTCCCTAAAGTCCCCAACCCGAATATGGTAAAAGATTATAGGCCCATTTCTTGCTATTCAATTATATATAAAACCGCTACTAGAATTTTGGTGAACCGATTATCTGTAGTTTTCCCTAGTATGATCACAATGAATCAATCTGCTTTTGTGAAGGGGAGAAGTATTATAGATAATACGCTTTTAGCTCAAGAGCTTGTTAGGGGCTATTCTAGAAAGAATATCTCGCCTATATGTGCTCTTAAGATCGACTTGCAAAAGGCTTTTGACTCTTTAGACTGGGAGTTTGCGGGGACTATCTTGCATGCTTTGGGCTTGCCTGAGAAATTCATTGGTTGGATTTGGAACTTTATCACGAATCCTAGCTACTCCATTGTTCTTAATGGCTGCCTTGTTAGATACTTTAAGGGTGCTCGGGGTGTTCGGCAGGGGGACCCCATTTCACCATACATCTTTGTACTGGCGATGAATGTCTTATCCAAACTTCTGAATTTGGACGCTGCTAAGGGTGTCTTTAACTACCATCCTAAGTGCAAAAAAATTGGGCTTACCCACATTTGCTTTGCGGACGATTTACTTATCTTTTGCAAAGGATCCATGGAATATATTATTGGCGTGCAAGCTGTCCTGGACGTTTTTTACATTATGTCGGGCCTGAGGCTTAATGCTAGTAAGTGTGAACTATTTCCTGCTGGAATTTCTGCCCAGCAATGTGTTTCCATCAGGAATATTACTGGCTTTAAATTGGGTAGTCTCCCGGTGAGATACTTGGGTGTGCCATTGGTGTCAAGGAAATTAACTATGAAGGACTGCCGAAGTCTCATTGATAAGATCAAAGCTAAACTGAATCTTTGGGCCAATAAACACCTCAGCTTTGCTGGTAGGTTGCAACTGATCCGTGCTGTTTTATTCAGCATGGCTAATTTTTGGTGTCGACAATTAATTTTTCTAAAAGAGATTATTAGAACTATCGAGCAGCTCTGTTCTAGGTTCTTTTGGAAGGGGTCTGACTCGTCTGCGAGGGGTGCCCGTGTTTGTTGGAGGAAAGTCTGTTTGTTGAAGTCCGAGGGGGGCTTGGGTGTGCAAGATATAGGCTGTTGGAACAAGGCCTGTATTGTGCTACTAGTCAGGAAATTGTTGGCCAATGAAGGTTCTCTTTGGGTGGCTTGGTTGCGTGCCTATGTGATTAGATACAGTGATTTATGGAAGTTGGATATCCACAATAATGTTAGCTGGAGCTTCAAACGCCTCTTGAAAGCCAGGTCATCTATTATTCATCTTCTGGCTGATTCAGCTCCGGACCTTAGTGCGAGATGTATCTAGGATAACATGCGTATTAAGGAATCAAAGGTCCCTTGGCAGCATCTTGTCTGGTTTTTGGGGCGTATTCCCAAGCAGAGCATTATTGTTTGGATGGCCATTTTAAATAGATTTCCTACTCGGATTAGACTTCAAAGGCTCAGTCTTAGTATTGATGATATTAATTGTTTGTTGTGTGGTCGTGAGGCAGAATCTAGGGAGCACTTATTTTTTTGAATATAGCTTTGCTAAGAGTTTGTGGGGGTCTATTCTTACTTTGTGTGGGTTGTTTCGTGTGGTTAGTAATTGGGATGGTGAACTCGATTGGGCGATCCATTGTCTTAAGGGAAAATCGCTCATTGTGAAAGTTCTTAAGATCGCTTGGACCAGTCACATTTACTGTACCTGGAAGGAAAGAACAACAGATTATTTGGGAGCAGCTTTAGGTTAGTGGAAGCGGTTTTGCAGGATATTAAGGAGACAGTTCGCATCCGGTTGGCTAGCAAGCCTATTAACAGAGCCGATTCAAGGAATGCCACTCTCTGTGCAAGCTGGGGCATCTCTTAGCTGTGCTTCTTTTCTGGTTTCTTGTTTGTTAAGCTTAGTTCTGCATTTCTTAGCTAGTTCCTTTCCTGTTTTCCTGTTGCGTTAATTACTGGTTATCCTGCGATCTATTGCTTTATGTATGTTGTAATTTGTAGCAGGTCTCCTACTTTCTTGGGTAATGAAATAGAATTATCCAAAAAATATATATTAAAAGTACGACTAAATTGATAAAATATGTAACATCCTCCATGCCGGGTTAGTGATTAAATTGCAAAGTTACAACATTTGATGATTAAAGTAGAACAATTATATAGTTTTAAAAAAAAAAGTAAGGTTAGTAAATATGAAATTAAGGTGGGGACCAAATGGTCATTTGCAAGGAAATTTTTAATTAAAATAAAATGTTATGGGATATATGAGACCCACGTGTGGCATAGGTTCCAGAACCCTCCCATTTCTTCTTCCTTCTTCCTTATTTTCTTCTCTTCCTTCTCTCAGCGTGTGGCTTGCAATTAAGGTAAGCATCTGAACTTGGTAGTTCTTTGATGTTTTAAGATTTCAAATGGAAGCTTAGATGTTATATAAGCTAAAGGAAAGCTTATAGGACATTAAAACAACAAGATAAGTGATTTAGAGAAGGATTTGGAAAATGAGTTTTTAGATGAAATCTTGATAGGAATGAGTTTTTGATGTTTGAATCAGATTTTTGACTTGTCAATAAGCTAATTAAGAAGTATGAAGTAATAGAATTGAAATTAGAACAAGTTGAAATTGGAGTAAGATTCTTCACTTCTATATGGATGAGGAGTTTTCTTAGTTTTAGAGGTATTGAATGGTTAATAATTAGTTTAAGTAAGTGTATGAGAGCTTAGAGTGTTAAAGGGATTGAAATAAGTATGTTTGAGCTGAAATTAGATGATTTCCGGGCTTAAAATAGGATTTCTGGGTTAGGGGAATCGGTACCCATTCAAGGGGAACCGATACCCCTTCAACGAAATGAATTTCCAGAATGCAAGAGGGGAATCGATACCCCCAGGGGGGGAACCGATACCCCCTCATCGTATATAAAATTCCAGATTGCTTGAGGGGAATCGATACCCCCAGGGGAGGAACCGATTCCCCCATGAGAAAAGAAGAAGAAAGAAAATAAAGCAAGACTAAGCTATAGATTCTTTAAATTAGTAAGCTATTAAAGCTTAATTTCAAGACATAGACGTCTGATGATCATCTTGAAAATTATGTTTATGTAGATACCGAGCCTACTCGAGTTCGGGAACAATCTACAAGTAGGATCGATTGAGGAAAAGGCAAAGAAGTATAGGTGAGTGCATATGCATAGCATGAATATAGTAGTATATTCAGTTCTAGACTTGTGATAAGTCTAGATTCCATATTTTGATATATGATTACATTCCATATTATGATACATGACATGAATTGTATTAAATGTATTACATGACATGAATTCATATTATATGTATTACATGATATGAATATGCAGAAAAGTTATATGCCTATGTGTTAAAGGTATGGAAATACTATGTCTACGCGATATGAACTACGGGAAATGTATAAGCCCATGTTATGTAGATGAGAACTAAAGGTATAGTTGGCATGCCAAGGGTAGAGGGTATACTCGGTTCTTTAGGACATATGTATATCCTTTGGAACCTGTGTGAAGTCTTGAAAGACACATACTTGATCCATAGTATATGTATATGGTTCTTAAAGAATTCTACGTGGTCCTTATGGACATAATTCTACGGGCACTTCGGTGCAATTCTACGGGCACTTCGGTGCAATTCTACGGGCACTTCGGTGCATTTATACGAGCTGTGGTGACAGCATAGTGCACAACCTCACATTACTCAAATACCTTAGGTTCTCAATATGCTATCATGGGCCAATAAACTTATTAATACTGAATAATGAATGTTACAGTCATACGCTTACAGGTATGGATATTGATGAAGTATACTACATTGATTAGTTACATGTTTGCATCTCATCTCATATGATCCTGACATTTTCATTACAATACATTGCCTTGTTATTATTATTGCCTCACTAAGTCGATGACTTAGCGTGTGAGTGTTTCACACGTAGGATTCGAGGATATTAGACGAGACAGGTGAAGCAGCTTGACAGTATTACTCCTGCAACCATCAGATCAGAAGCAACTTATCAGTAGGTTATTTTGTTATGTAAATAGCAGTTGGCATGTAATTAAAGAGTTAAGTTGTGTATGCTCTGAATATTTTTGTAAACTTATATTACAGTATGTATATTATTGTATTTTCTTAATACAAGTACAAACATTTTACTATTATTTATTAAGAGTTGTGTTTTAAAGTCAATGTAGTATCTCTGACTCATATCCGGGTCGGGTATGGGTTGGGGGTGTTACATTTAATGGTATCAGAGCTATGGTTTAGCCGATTCTAGGCATAAACCAGAGTCTATGGAGTCTGTAAATGGAATACTTGCCAACAAATAGCGAAAACTTCTGATCTGGTATAGTATGAGTATGTTGTTTTGCTAATAGAACAATGTGTTTATTCTGATTAGATGTCCGGACATAATAGCTCCCGAAGTGAAGCGGGAGAAGATAGGCATGCTGAAAGCAGTAATTCACCTGCCCTGGCCAGGCAAGGTGAAGAACAGGCATCTCAAGGAGTGCCTGTGCAAGATCAAGATACGTTCTTCAGAACGTTAGACGCTATTCTGACGCGTCTTCAACCTCCTGCTCCACTAACTCCAAGAATTAATGTAGCAAAAGAATTGAGAAGTTTAGGAGCTCCCGAGTTTAAGGGAGAAGCTGAGGAAGGTCCGGTGTCAGCGGATCTGTGGTTGAATGATTTGAAAATCATGTTAGATGGTCTCCACTGTTCCGAAGTGGAGAAATTAGATGGAGCTGTTTCTTTATTGAGGGGTCAGGCGAGGATATGGTGGACGAACGTCACCATGAGGATGTCAACCGACCAGTTGACTTGGTCTTTGTTTTTAGATGAATTTAAAAGCAAGTATATTGGAGATCAGTTTATCCGCCAAATGAAGCAGGAATTTATGAATTTGAAGCAGATGAGCCGCTCTGTGTATGAGTACGAATGTGAGTTTAATAAGCTGAGCAGGTTTGCAGCTGAGCTTGTGCCTACTGAAAAAGATGCTTGCGAGTGGTTCGTGGAGGGCTTGCGCCCTAGACTTAAAGAAATGTTGATAGTATTAAACATGTCCTCGTTCCAGGAGGTGATCAATCGTGCAAAAGCTCTTGAAAGGGCTCAGAATGAAAGATTTGGGGACTCGAGAGTTCAGACATCAAAGAGGACGACTACTTATTCTGGTTTAACACCAACAAAAAGGGGAAGAGACTCGGGATTTCGATCACAAGCTAGATCAGAATCAGTTGCATCGTCTGCTAGGGGAGCAAGTCAGGCAAGACCTAGACAGACGCAGTCAGTGGAATCTAGTGCTGGGAGATCTACTCCGGGGCAAGGGAGACAGTGTCAGCAGTGTGGGAAAACCATTATGGAACTTGTCGTATGGCAGCTGGGACTTGTTTCCGATGTGGAGAGGCCGGACATTTTGTCCGTGATTGTCCATTGATTATTGGTGAGCCGGCACCATCTGGAAGAGCTGGTTCTTTCTCACAAAGAGGACGAGGAAGAGGCAGAGGAAGGAACCCGTCTGAATTCTCTGCTCAACCTGAAGTTCGATCCACTGCTCGAGTATACAACCTAAAGACAAGTGAAGACCGTGATGACCCCGATATTATAGCAGGTACTTTTCAGTTGTATGATAAATTAGTATTGGTACTGATTGATCCGGGTTCTAATAATTCTTATATTACAAGTAAGTTAGTAAAGGAGTTGGGGATTCCCTTAGAAGCTACGAGTAATGAGATTATAGTAACGACTCCGTTAGGCCAAAGTGCCAGGGTGAATAAAGTTTGTAAGGGGTGTCCCATAAAGATTCAGGAAATTGAATTCCCTGCTAATCTGATGGAATTACCCTTTGATGAGTTTGAAGTGATTCTGGGAATGGATTGGTTGTTTCGGTATTATGGAGATGTTAGCTGCAGATTGAAAAAGGTAACTCTGAAAAGCCCAGAAGGAATAGAGATAAGTGTGAGCAGTGAAAAGTTTAATCCTTTAGCAAATGTAATATCAGTGATGTCTGCCAAGAAATTATTGCTACAAGGATGTCAGGGTTTTCTTGCAAATGTGATTGATTCAAGAGCTCAAGAGAAAAGGTTAGAGGAAATTCCAATAGTTCGAGAGTTCCCTGATGTTTTTCCTGCTGAATTGCCAGGATTACCTCCGGATAGAGAGGTAGAATTCCAAATAGAAATAATGCCGGGAACAGCTCCGATTGCAATGGCACCTTATCGGATGGCTCCGAAAGAATTGCAAGAGTTAAAGAATCAATTACAAGAATTGCTAGAGAAGGGATTTATTCAACCAAGTGTATCGCCTTGGGGAGCTCCGGTGTTATTTGTTAAAAAGAAGGATGGATCAATGCGTCTTTGCATTGACTATCGACAGCTCAATAAGGTGACCATCAAGAACAAGTATCCCCTTCCGCGCATTGATGATTTATTTGATCAACTAAAAGGAGCTTCGGTATTTTCAAAGATCGATCTACGTTCGGGTTATCATCAATTGAAGATCCAGGAGAAAGATATTCCGAAGACAGCTTTCAGAACGAGATATGGTCATTATGAATTCATCGTAATGCCATTCGGAGTAACGAATGCACCTGCTGCTTTCATGGATCTCATGAACAGGATTTTTCAGCCCTACTTGGACCAGTTTGTTATTGTCTTTATTGATGACATACTGGTGTACTCGAAATCCCATGAAGAGCATAGCACACATTTGAGGATCGTCTTGCAAATTTTAAGAGATAAAAAGTTGTATGCCAAATTGTCCAAATGTGAGTTCTGGTTAAAGGAAGTAATTTTCCTGGGACATGTGATCTCGGCAGTTGGGATTAGAGTAGACCCTCAAAAGGTTAAAGCTATAATGGATTGGGAAGTTCCTAAGAATGTGTCTGAAGTTCGGAGTTTTCTGGGACTTGCCGGGTACTATCGAAGATTCGTTAAGAATTTTTCGATGATTGTGCTGCCTCTAACGAAGCTAATGAGAAAGAACGTATCCTTTGTTTGGACTTCTGAATGTAAAGAAAGCTTCGAAGCTTTAAAGAGAATTCTGACGGAAACTCCGATATTGGTTCAACCGGAATCTGGTAAGAATTTTGTAGTATACAGTGACGCATCCCATAACGGGTTGGGGTGTGTACTAATGCAAGAAGGAAAAGTGGTAGCGTACGCATCGAGACAGTTGAAAACACATGAAAGGAATTACCCCACACATGATCTAGAAATGGCTGCTGTAGTATTCGCTCTCAGGATTTGGCGTCATTATCTTTATGGGGAACGTTGCTACTTATATACGGATCATAAGAGCCTGAAGTACCTGATGACTCAAAAAGAATTGAATTTGAGGCAACGTAGATGGGTAGAGTTCTTAAAGGATTACGATGTGATAATTGACTATCATCCCGGAAAGGCTAATGTGGTAGCAGATGCTCTGAGTAGAAAGACGTTTGCAGCTTTACGAGCTATGGATGCAAGATTATCTTTAACGGGAGATGGTGGTCTTTGTGTAGAATTAACCCTTAAACCAGCATGGTTGGAACGAATAAGAGAATTGCAAGGTAAAGATGAAATGTGTTTGAAAAGAATTGAACAAGTCAAGAACAAAGAGATTAAAGACTTTGAGATTAAGTCAGATGGAAGTCTATATTGTAAAGGAAGAATTGTAATACCTGACAATGAAGACTTGAAGAAAGAAATATTAACAGAGGCTCATTGCAGTCCGTTAACGATGCACCCGGGTGGAACCAAGATGTATATGGATTTGAAGGATCGATTTTGGTGGTCAGGGATGAAGCGAAGCATCACAGAATTTGTGTCTAAGTGTTTGATATGTCAACAAGTCAAAGCCGAGCATCAAGTTCCCTCAGGATTATTGCAACCGCTGTTTATTCCTCAATGGAAATGGGAAAATGTTACGATGGATTTTGTTACGGGGTTACCCTTGACCCCGAACAAAAGAGAATCAATATGGGTTATTGTTGATCGATTAACTAAATCCGCGCATTTTCTCCCTGTTAGAACGGATTTCTCTATGGAAAAGTATGCAGAGCTGTATATTAGAGAAGTTATTAGATTGCATGGAGTACCTGTTTCCATAGTCTCTGATCGAGACCCTCGATTCACTTCTAGATTCTGGAAATCTTTGCATGGAGCGTTGGGGACTCGTTTAAACTTTAGTACGGCTTTTCATCCTCAGACTGATGGGCAATCGGAGAGAACTATTCAGATATTGGAAGATATGTTGAGAGCATGCGTAATGGAATTTAAAGGATCATGGGAAAAGTATTTACCGCTGGCAGAGTTCGCTTACAACAATAGTTATCAGTCTAGTATAAAGATGGCCCCATATGAAGCATTATATGGAAGAAAATGTCGTACTCCATTAAATTGGTATGAACTCAAAGACCGAAGTGTTCTTGGTCCGGATTTAATTCAAGATGTAGAACAGAAAGTTCGAGAAATTCAGCATAACCTCAAAGTGGCCTCTGATCGGCAAAAGTCCTATTCTGATCTTAAAAGGAAAGAAATTGAATTTCAAGTTGGAGATAAGGTGTTTTTAAAAGTGTCTCCATGGAAGAAGGTGTTGAGATTTGGTCGGAAAGGAAAATTGAGTCCTCGGTTTATTGGACCATATGAGATTGTAAAGAGAGTAGGACCGGTAGCATATCAACTAACTTTACCACCTGGGATGGAAAAGATACATGATGTTTTTCACGTTTCAATGCTTCGAAGATATAGATCTGACCCTTCTCATATCGTGACACCAGAAGAGATTGAGGTTCGTCCTGACTTGACTTATGAGGAAGAACCGATTCAAATTTTAGCCCATGAAGTTAAGCAATTGAGGAACAAGACCATTCCTTTGGTCAAAGTGTTGTGGAGAAATCACAGAGTAGAAGAAGCAACGTGGGAGCGTGAAGAGGATATGCGACATCAATACCCTCATTTGTTCGTGCAATGAAAATTCGAGGACGAATTTTCTTAAGGGGGAGAGATTTGTAACATCCTCCATGCCGGGTTAGTGATTAAATTGCATAGTTACAACATTTGATGATTAAAGTAGAACAATTATATAGTTTTAAAAAAAAAGTAAGGTTAGTAAATATGAAATTAAGGTGGGGACCAAATGGTCATTTGCAAGGAAATTTTTAATTAAAATAAAATGTTATGGGATATATGAGACCCACGTGTGGCATAGGTTCCAGAACCCTCCCATTTCTTCTTCCTTCTTCCTTATTTTCTTCTCTTCCTTCTCTCAGCGTGTGGCTTGCAATTAAGGTAAGAATCTGAACTTGGTAGTTCTTTGATGTTTTAAGATTTCAAATGGAAGCTTAGATGTTATATAAGCTAAAGGAAAGCTTATAGGACATTAAAACAACAAGATAAGTGATTTAGAGAAGGATTTGGAAAATGAGTTTTTAGATGAAATCTTGATAGGAATGAGTTTTTGATGTTTGAATCAGATTTTTGACTTGTCAATAAGCTAATTAAGAAGTATGAAGTAATAGAATTGAAATTAGAACAAGTTGAAATTGGAGTAAGATTCTTCACTTCTATATGGATGAGGAGTTTTCTTAGTTTTAGAGGTATTGAATGGTTAATAATTAGTTTAAGTAAGTGTATGAGAGCTTAGAGTGTTAAAGGGATTGAAATAAGTATGTTTGAGCTGAAATTAGATGATTTCCGGGCTTAAAATAGGATTTCTGGGTTAGGGGAATCGGTACCCATTCAAGGGGAACCGATACCCCTTCAACGAAATGAATTTCCAGAATGCAAGAGGGGAATCGATACCCCCAGGGGGGGAACCGATACCCCCTCATCGTATATAAAATTCCAGATTGCTTGAGGGGAATCGATACCCCCAGGGGAGGAACCGATTCCCCCATGAGAAAAAGAAGAAGAAAGAAAATAAAGCAAGACTAAGCTATAGATTCTTTAAATTAGTAAGCTATTAAAGCTTAATTTCAAGACATAGACGTCTGATGATCATCTTGAAAATTATGTTTATGTAGATACCGAGCCTACTCGAGTTCGGGAACAATCTACAAGTAGGATCGATTGAGGAAAAGGCAAAGAAGTATAGGTGAGTGCATATGCATAGCATGAATATAGTAGTATATTCAGTTCTAGACTTGTGATAAGTCTAGATTCCATATTTTGATATATGATTACATTCCATATTATGATACATGACATGAATTGTATTAAATGTATTACATGACATGAATTCATATTATATGTATTACATGATATGAATATGCAGAAAAGTTATATGCCTATGTGTTAAAGGTATGGAAATACTATGTCTACGCGATATGAACTACGGGAAATGTATAAGCCCATGTTATGTAGATGAGAACTATAGGTATAGTTGGCATGCCAAGGGTAGAGGGTATACTCGGTTCTTTAGGACATATGTATATCCTTTGGAACCTGTGTGAAGTCTTGAAAGACACATACTTGATCCATAGTATATGTATATGGTTCTTAAAGAATTCTACGTGGTCCTTATGGACATAATTCTACGGGCACTTCGGTGCAATTATACGGGCACTTCGGTGCAATTCTACGGGCACTTCGGTGCATTTATACGAGCTGTGGTGACAGCATAGTGCACAACCTCACATTACTCAAATACCTTAGGTTCTCAATATGCTATCATGGGCCAATAAACTTATTAATACTGAATAATGAATGTTACAGTCATACGCTTACAGGTATGGATATTGATGAAGTATACTACATTGATTAGTTACATGTTTGCATCTCATCTCATATGATCCTGACATTTTCATTACAATACATTGCCTTGTTATTATTATTGCCTCACTAAGTCGATGACTTAGCGTGTGAGTGTTTCACACGTAGGATTCGAGGATATTAGACGAGACAGGTGAAGCAGCTTGACAGTATTACTCCTGCAACCATCAGATCAGAAGCAACTTATCAGTAGGTTATTTTGTTATGTAAATAGCAGTTGGCATGTAATTAAAGAGTTAAGTTGTGTATGCTCTGAATATTTTTGTAAACTTATATTACAGTATGTATATTATTGTATTTTCTTAATACAAGTACAAACATTTTACTATTATTTATTAAGAGTTGTGTTTTAAAGTCAATGTAGTATCTCTGACTCATATCCGGGTCGGGTATGGGTTGGGGGTGTTACAAAATATATAAATAATAATGACCAAATGTGTGATTATACCAATATATCTAAACTGCCATGTCACCTAATTTGTTAAATGTTAATGACAAATGACTTGATTGAGAATAATTAAATAATTTAATGGTCTGATTGACAAAACTGAAAGATCAGTGATAAAAATAAAAGGGCTAAATAATTGAGTGATCAATAATATAATTTACCCTAAAATCTATCCAAAATTAAAAACTTGGGCGATGAAGAACGGGACCAGTCCTACGAATAACCATATTCAAGTGGATTAATTATATGATACGTAAATATGATATAATTAAAAGAAAACATTGTTATAATATGAAAAAATTAAAAAATAATTAATATCGACTATTTTGATGGTTGATTATTTATTAATATCTCAATTCGAATTAATTTTGAGTCTCACAAAAAGTCCCTATTTTAACTTTTAACAACTATATAATTTATTAGGAAAATATATCAACTTTTAATTTTAGAGATTAAGTAAATAAAAATTAGTTTTGGTGAATAAAACTTATTTTACTCTAAAAAAAAATTAAATTTTGAATAGTTTCATTCAAATTGTTCCAATTGTTGAGTCAACTCAATTTTCTATTCTAAATTTTGAGTTTGAATTTAAATAAATATATTTTTACTAAATTTGAATCAAATTTTCCTAAGTCATTTTAGCATACATTTATAACTTTAGTTCCTCATTATAATAATAAAATTTTTATTTTATTGATTTAATATCACAAGTTTATATTTTATTCATTTTAGTCATGTGATTGTAACTCTTTATAGATATTTTCTCTCATTAATTCTTTGACTTCTTTACACTACTGTCAATTATTTGTTCTCAAAATCATTTTTTCCGTTTTCTTTTTTTTTTACAGGTTTTAAATCAAATCATAATCCTAGAGGGGAGAGAAAGGGGGAAACTCTAGGGGGAAGAAGGGGAGTGCTCATATTGGGTCTATAATTCATTATCTAAAAGAATATGAGAGAACAAATATGTGCAACTTGACCAACCGCCCAAATATTCTTGCTCATCAAAATTATTTATTTTAGATGATTTTGATTTATTAAATAACATTACAAATCATATTTTAAAAAATTGAAAAATATATAATTAGAAAGAGTTTTTTTATAATGACAAGTGGATTTCATTAATAATGAAATAAATCAAAATTACAACGCGTCAAAATATAGAGAACTTTAGAGATAATAGTCACTAAAATATACTCATACGAAAGTAAAATATTAAACCTAACGGTACAAAGAAAAATAAAATCTTGCTGATAATGACGACCAACATCAAAATCCAATAACTTTCATAAAAACTCTTTGTCTCTGTCGAATAAGACACTTTATGAAGTGATAAAGGAGTGGAGAGCAAACCAAATAATCTGGCAAGTTGCTTCGCTACACAATTCTAATTACATCAACAAATAACCTTTTACCAAAAGAGGGATCAGACTATATGTAACCACGACAAACCAATCGAAAAATAAATGTTGTGATTATTTTTGTGCGAGAACCAAAACAACCAGAAAGTTATGTGAAAAACGTACCAAAAATCATAAGGATCGTGCTACAAGAGCAAAGAAAACACGTGCCATAAGTGTAAAGAAAAACATGTCATAATGACATAGATTCTTATTCAAAATTGTAAATACTCCAGAAAAAAAGAAAATAAAAGATATAATATAATATAAAAAAATAAAAAAAATAATAGTTACTAACGATCGACAACCAACATTAAGATTAGTACCATCACCGACTAAACAAAAATTAAAAAGAAAGAAGAGGATGATATAAAAATATAAAAGAAAAATAGATCGAAAGAAGGAACCAGGGAGAGACGACTAGATTTAAGCATGTTTAATTTAGAACCAATTAATATTACAATATTACAAATAAATATGTTTAAATTTAAGAATAAACTTGGATAAATATATCGTATTTGACTCGATTCAAATTTTAAATTTGATTTAACAAAATAAAATTAAAATCATAAAATAATTTCATAAATTCAATTATTTTTTTACTTGACTCAATTAAATATTCACTCTTAAACTTAAAAGGCAATAAAAAATCACTATATGGTGCTTTGTTGACATAATTAATCATATTGATTTAACTTTAATTAACCTAGATTTTAGATCCGCTTAGTAGCTGAAGCTATCGGTTGCAAACAATTATATTCCTTAAATCAGTGGCCGGTGATTGGTGAAGACGACGAAAGGGGCCTAACCATTTGCTATAGGCTTGAGTGAGGTTAAAAACCGGTCTGGCTCATGCCGACAAGGCTACAACTATTTTGATCAGTCCAGCTATCTTATATAAATATATTAATTTTTATTGAAAATATATATTAGAATTATAGTGCTACGAAATTAAAAAATGCACAAATATTTCAATAGTATTATTCAAGGCATAAATAATCTGGTTTTATTCAGAGTTTAATGTTGTCACAAAATGAGTAGGAATGATTACTTAATTCGATTGAAATTTAAATTGGAATAAAAATTTAAATATATTTTAAATAGTAAGAAACTTTTGAAGAAGAAATCCTACGTTAATTGGATCTATAATAACTATAAGAACATTATCTTTTTTTAATCGTAAGATAACTGAGAAGAGACGAAAGAATCAAATATGTGACATGAAACTTAATAACATAGAATGGTGTTATGATGATGTCTTTTTGATAAAAGATTTTAAATAAATTTTGGAAAAATCTAAGCTGGTAGGATATTTGATTTGTTATGACTATAAGAATATTATTATTTTTAATCGTAAGGAAGCTGAGAAGAGATAATGAATCAAATATGTGCCATGAAACCAGAGGCGGACTCGGGAGCCTTCGTCAGGGGTTGCAAGAGCCTCATGGGTGGCACTTTTGAGGGGTGACACTTAGATTAGGGGTGGCACTTGTGGAGGGGTTGCTTGGGATACCCCGGAAACCATGGAGGTCCATCTCTGGATAAGGGATTGCCCGGATACCTTGGGCTCCATGGAGGTCCGCCCCTGCATGAAACTTAATAATGGAGAATGGTGCTATGATGATGTTTTTCTGAAAAAAAGATTTTAAATAAATTTTTTGAGAAAATCTAAACTGGTAGGATGATAGAAAATAATGAGGAGAGTTTATTAATATCTATAGAGATCAAAACATGTCAAAGAATTATAATGTTAGAAATAATACGAGTCGGATGAAACTTTAATAGTTTTAAAGTTATTGGAAAGATGATGAGAAAGAGAGAGAGGGCTTCCATGAAAGCAGAAGACAGGCCACGTCATCATGTTGCTTTTGATTTAACATTAGGATGATAAAAAAATTGAACAATTCAAAATTTTAGTGATCAAATTGAAAATTTTAAAATTTAGTGGAAAAAAGAAATATGACTGAAGTTGAGAAGTGAAAAAGCATAATTTACTATATATTTAATTATGATGTGGGTTATGTTATCTAACCGAACCAGTAACCCTGATTTGTCTTTTAGGGACTAGACCTGTAAATGAACTGAACGTTTAACGAACCGTTAATGAACCGTGCGGCGGGAAGTTTGTTTATGTGCATTTATTTATTAAATGAACGAATATGAACAAGATTTTGTGTTCGTTTAATTAAATGAACGAACACGGACATAAGTCTCGTTCGTTCATTTACGTTCGTGAACTTTCAGTTATGTTCGTTTATGTTCGTTCGGTTATGTTCGTTTATGTTTGTTCATTTATGTTTAACCCAATCTTCTTAAATCAATTTTGGTGACCAATTTGTAAGTATCTTAAAAATATTAATTAATATGATATTCCGATGACCAACTCCATAATTAACCCAATTTTATTTGGAGATTAAATCTAATATGTTAACCCGTGAGGCACTTCGCACCTATATTCATTTCCCCCTTTTTTTCCCAAACCCTAGTGTTCACTGGAGAGTGGAGACGATCGGTGAAAGCTTCAAAATAAGTTATATTATAGTGCAATCTGAAGTTTTACAGGTTTGTTTTCATCTCTTTCTCTGTTTTATTTGGCATAATAATTTATATGTAAAGTTATTGCGGGTATCTTCACATTTAAAACTCAAGAAAATATCATACTTCTTTCTAAAAATAGATGGAAAGCTAAGGGTAACAATTGGAAGTATATGAGCATCAGTAAAGAGAAAAATATATAGAATTTGCCAGAAAACAAAACAAATGTTTCTATGTAATTTCTAAAAAAGAGTGTAATAGAGGAAGTAATGAGTTTTCCAGGAAGAACCCATTAATAAGTAGAAAATACACTTTGACAATGAACTTTTGTTTTCATAGTTCTTGTGTGATCTTTAGTTGTGGAGTAGACTTTAGGTACGTTAAAATTTTGAATGGTGGTTTAGCAATAATATCAGTTACGATATGTAGCATCGGAGGGATTTCGGATCTATGATATTGTCTTGTAGTCCAATTTGTACTATTCGAAATCTTCATGCTATTAAATTTTCTACTCTGCCAACGCAAATGACCATTATTAACAAATTTCACTAAAGTCTGACATTGATGTCACAAATATTTTAGCCGGCGAATTTATTAGAATAGCGTAGTGGAAAATGATTGTTCATATGTAATCATGGGCCACTAAGATAAATGTTATAGCGTTAAATTAAAGTCGTGTGAATCATTTAATATCTTTAAAAGATCGATCGAAATATCTGATATCTTCAAACATTTCATCACTGCTAATAAGCTCTTACGCTATTTATCACTATAGATTTGGTTGATTTGCATTGTTGACTATTTTTCATGAAAGAACAATTGAAAGTAGGGTCTCCAACATTTATGTTCGTTTATGATCGTTTATTTATTAAATGAACGAACATAAACAAGTTATATTCCTTAATGAAGGAACATGAACAAAAAAAATTTGTTCGTTTATGTTCGTGTTCGTTTATTTATTAAATGAACGAACATTAACATACATCCGTTCGTGTGAGTTCGGTTCGTTTACAGGCCTATTAGGAACACAAGACAAGTAGAGTGCTTTGTTACACATTTGTAGGGCCATTCCATGCATCTTATTGCTTGACTAACTCCAGGGAAACACATCACACATGCTTGTTTGCGAAGAAACATTTCACTTTTCATTATATTATATTATAAATAATATATATTGAATCAAAATTTGATGAATTTTCAAGGTGATCATGTTCTAAGTTTAATTATAATCATTGGGACTTTTCATGTATAATTTATGCTTTCATATTTTAAAGTAGGCAAAAAGGTTACTTAACAACCCTCGTAATTTTTTTAAAAAATCAATGTGATCCTTCATTTTTTTACACCTAATGTAACCTTTCAAGTCATAAAAAAATTCAATGTGATTCAGTCGTTGACCAACGGTTCCATTACTTTGTACTAACGTGTCATGTTAACAGGCCAAAATCCTATTTTTTTCTCTCAATCTGGCCCTCCAAATCAAGAAAATAATTCAATATGGCCCTCCTATTTTTTCTCTTCTATTTTAGTCACTAAACTTTAAAAAATTTCAATTTAATCACTTAACGTTTTAATTATTCCTTTTTTAATCATCTTGATTTATTTTATTAATATTTATGTATGATGTGACATTTATTATTCTTATTTTATTAATATATGATTAAAATAATACTAATTAAATTAAAATTTTAAAATTATATTGAAAAAATATTCTCAAACTTATAATTAAATTAAAAAATATTCCCTATGCTTTATATATTTTCAAATCTCCACTCTCCTCCTTTATCCTTTCATTTCATTTTTCTTCCTTTTTAACCAAAGATTCTTTTGTTCTTCTTTCATTACCAGATATCTGGTAATGAAAGAAAAACAAAAGAATCTTTGGTTTAAAAGAAAAAATACCACATCATACATAAATATTAATAAAATAAATCATGATGATTAAAACATGTGTAATTTAAAAGTTGAGTGATTAAATTAATTTTTTAAGTTTAATGACCAAAATAGAAGAGAAAAAAATAGGAGGGCCAAATTGAGTTATTTTCTTGAATTGGAATGCCAGATTGAGAGAAAAAATTAGGATGTTGGCCTGCTTAACATGTCACGTCAGCACAAAGTAACGGAGCCGTTAGTCAACAACGAAAAAAACGTTATCTGGTAATGAAAGAAAAACAAAAGAATCTTTGGTTTAAAAGAAAAAATACCACATCATACATAAATATTAATAAAATAAATCATGATGATTAAAACATGTGTAATTTAAAAGTTGAGTGATTAAATTAATTTTTTAAGTTTAATGACCAAAATAGAAGAGAGAAAAATAGGAGGGCCAAATTGAGTTATTTTCTTGAATTGGAAGGCCAGATTGAGAGAAAAAATTAGGATGTTGGCCTGTTTAACATGTCACGTCAGCACAAAGTAACGGAGCCGTTGGTCAACGACGGGAAACGTTGGTCAAAGGACCGCATTGAGTTTTTTTTTACTTGAAGAACCACATTGGGTGCAAAAAAAAAGTTGAGGTCATATTTATTTATTTTTTTAAAAAAAGTGTGAGGTCTTTAGGTACCTTTTGCCTTTAAAGTATGTGTCCTACTTAATAGCATAGGTTGTTGTTACCTATCAACATGGATTGGTTCAAGTGATAAGCATTTTAATATTGCTTAAGTAGGGTATCGAGTTCGAGTCTTTATGTATACAAAAAATCTCTGATGAGAGACTCACCTATCAAAACCATATATGTGATGTTGGTCGATCCGGATTAGTGAAAATAAAGCCTTGGAACCCATATTACAACCAAAAAAAAACTATATGTTGCTGTTGCAAACTAGGCATAACACTTATACCATTTTATTTTAATTTATTTCTCAATTCATCATTATTAAAAACATTAAATTTGGGTGATCAAAATACTGATATTTGGACAATATCACTTCGATTGATTTTTTTAGAGTAATGGTTTGAAATATGTTGTTGTAACTGTACGTTTACCATATTGGAGGTCAACTCCCCTGCAAAATTCTTCCATTGTCCAATAGATTACAGTAAACCTGAAATTGTACAGATGGTTGTTGATAATTTACCTCACATTTTTGAAGTTATCAAAAGAAGCAGAGCTAAACATAAAAGTATAGCGTGCGATGGCATTGGCCCAAATAGCTGTTAACTTAGTTCAAGTGGTTCAGCTGTTAACTTAGTTCAAGTGGTTCCCTCCAACTAGACATAAGAGTGCAATTTGATGTATCATATAATGAATCATAGCTGAACTTAATATCTTAGTACTTATTAAAATTGTTTGCACACAGGGAACCTCAGGTCCTACCAAAAACCTTCATGCTACTATGTCCAGCTTGTCAGCAGATTCCTTAATATTCCATGATACCATCACATTTACTCTAATCAACACGTGTTAGACATATAATCCCATTTTAAACTGACAATTAACAAAAATGTTATGGATTTAAGATTCAAATCCCAACGTTTATCGTTTCTTTTTCTTATTTTAACTGTTTTTCAGAAAATAATTAATTAATTTGAATGAGTTAAAGGTTGGTAACGTGATTTCTAAGAGAGTAGGATTATCTGTTGGCCGAAGAGAGAAGCATGTGCAAAAAAAAAAAAAAAAAAAGCAGTTTGTTTCGGTTAAACTAATCTCCACACAAGGACATTGTCTTGTTCTTCAGTTATAGTTATCCTACCAATAAGACATATATTTTTTTCAATAACCAACTTGGGAGTCTAATATATTTATCTTCCTTTACGTTATATTTAAAGTAATTATGCGTATGATCTGAATCAGATATAGAAAGATGCTTCGTTTGGTGCACAGGGAAAATGTCATGTGCATGCACCAGCTTAAACATTTGTTGTATTTTTTATTTGGTGCACATCTCAAAATTCAATAAGTTTTCTTCTCTTAAAAATATTTTCTTTACTCCTCAGAAAATATTCTTTTCCTCCCTTAGTTTTTCTGGTGATAGTAAAAGGCAAGGAAAGTTCGTGATCTCTATTGTTGTGATACTGTAATTGATCATCAAGTTGTTGTATCATGGGAGACATACGACTAAAAGATATGTGTCTCATATTGTTACTTTGGTTAACAATCTTAAGACAGATTTATCCATCTTCTACCTTTCTTGATCCGAGATAATTCGGAATTGTGGGAAAAACGATATTGTAAACAAATTTATTTCAGGATTTATCCTGTCATGTAACATCCTCAACCCGTATCCGACCCGGATACGAGTCTGAGGTGTCACATTTACTTTTCAAACTTTGACTCTTTAAGAAAACCAAAGAAATTTTAAACTTTCATTGAAATAACATTGTTACTTTACATAGGTTGACCCAAAACAAAACAAAATCGATCAGAGCATTCATAACTAACACCTTACTTACATGCCAACACACTATACACAACAAAATACATACTTATCAGTTACTTCTGATCTGATCTTCTAGCAATGATGATGTTCTTGCCACCCCTATTTCTGCTCTTCTGGATTCTTGGTACATACGTGTAAATCACTTACACGCTAAGTCACAGACTTAGTAAGGTATAAAATAAACATATAACAATAATATCATGATCATACACTACTATCAATCCACTAGGAAATTGCAATGCACATGTAGATACCACACTATGACATATGAGTATGATATGCATGAATAAACAATTATGTTTCATAAGAATTTCCTTTAGTTTATCTTTGGATGCCCATGTACATTATTGAGAACAGAAGGTACGCGAGTACACTGAGGTTGTGCACAATGCTGTCACCACAGCTCGAATAAAATCCCACTAAGGGCACTGAATATTTGTCTCGAAGGACTACTGATATGTCCCGAAGGACCACTGATAACCCCTCGACTCTTGGCATGCCAATTATACCTACAACTCTCATATTAAATAACATGGGCTTAAATATGAATACATTTCTCATTTTCATATCTCTTTTATCACTTTTCATATAATACATAATTCACTTCACATGCACACATATGATCACTTTATGTTTTTCATATATCACTTAGCATTATCCTTTGATAATACCATTCATTACACATAATGTCATATTAAAGCATGGATGAATTATACATGTAATCACTATAAACAATATAATTATATATATATATATATATGCATGTACAAGAATAAGAAATCATGGATTCAACGATAAGAGATAGACTTATCACAAGTCTTGTCTCCATAAAACTTTATCTAAAATATGCACTCACCTTAGCCTTATTTGATTTGACTCGATCCTAATCCTTCAATTGTTCTGGAACAAGATTACGCTCTAAATCTACATAGTAATACATTGATACATATCAGTATATTAATTGATATATTCCAAACTATCACTTCTTACACTAAAAGAAAGACTTTTTTCATCTCTTAATGAAGGTATGTATCGATGCACTATACAGTGTATCGATGCATCCCTTAACGAGGGCATCGATGCACTATCCATGCATCGGTACACAAATCACATTCGATGTTTTTATCTTAAGGGGGTGCATCGATGCACTCCTTATGCATAGATGTACTAATTGCATTCGATGTTTATTTATTTGAGAGTGCATCGGTACACATTGAAGATGTACCGATGCACACAACCCAGAAATTCTAGTTTAAGCACGAAATTCACTCTCTTTTCAACCCAACTCTTCTTATTTCACCTTCTTTAATATCCCTAACTTGCATACATATACTTACACTCATTACCACTCAATAATCACTTCTTTCAACCCAAATTCCTATCCTTTATATGGCATTCAGAAATCATACTCAATTTCCAACATGTTCTAATTCACATTCTAACACTTCCTATTCCTTAATTCCACTAATGACAAGTCAATTTTAGTCTTGAAATCTAATTGAGTTGCCTATCCAGCTCAGTTGGTAGAGCACAAGGTTCTTAACCTTGAGGTCGTGGGATCGAGTCCCACGGTGGGTAATTCATAATTTGGAGGTCTCTCACGGAAGCTGCTCTCAACCTGGCATTGGGGACAGCCTACTATCCTACCTCCCCCTTACCCCATTATATATGGGAATAAGGGTCAGCTAATTACCTCCTTACTTTAATCCTTCCTAATTCCATCATCTTGTTGTTTTAAAACAAATTAAGCTTTCCTTAAGCTTAATTAGCATCTAATGATCAAAATCAAACTTAAATTTTAGCAAACAATTAGCTCATGAGAAATCTCACCTTTGTTTTGACCCCTTCACGTGTGGAGAAAGAAGATAATAAGAGAACTCTAGAACCTTGTGTTTTGCTTCATTCTCTTCCACGTGTAGCTAATATATATATCTCTTCTTTAATTATTTTCCATGCAAATGACTATTCTATCCTTCAATTCCATCTTTCTAGCAATTTAACCCTAAAATTCTAAAGTTTTACAATTTAGTCACTAACCCGGTATTAAGGATGTTACATGTCATCTTAACGGTTTACTAGAATCTCAAGTGAACAAATTTGTATAACAAATATTGACGTGAAAGTAACCACGATTATTGATTTTATTTCAAAATATTGATTATGTCCGATAACAAAATCTAAAATAAACGAGAATTAATTTTTTTGTTTATTGGAATATTTGATTTCATATTTGAAATAAATTGAGATTTTAATTTTGTCGTTTAACAGCATTATTGAATTACTATTTATAATAGAAATCGATTAAAAGTAACAAGTTTGTTACTAATTTGTTTCAAAATTTTAGTTTATAACTAAATTTTGTTGGTAGAATAAAACCAAACTTGTTTCAGTTTATTATTGGAATTATTATTAACTCTAAATGGAATAATGGATAATCTCAGTTATTCACCTAATTCGTGATTTGGAACGTTGTTTCCTACTCGACCTTTGAATTTAAATTCAACAATGTTGATGGTTGTAAGCCATAACGAGAAACTTGTAAAATTATATAGATAAATTTTCAATATATAACAACACAAGATGTTTTATTTGGATGATTCTCCTATCATTAGGAAGGATGAGATAATCATTGTTACCACATTTTAAAAAAATGCGTAAGCATTAATCATGACATTTTAATTAGAATATTAAATATGGCATGAATAAAAAAAAAGTATTGTTTGATATTTATAATTATTATAAACTATTATATTAATTATGACGCGCGTGTTTGAAAACACAATACTATTAATTTCTTTTGAGAAATTTTATAGATACCAACAAATTCAAAGTTTAATCAAAGGTTATTGAATATTAGGTTGTCAAAGTTAAAAGATTAGTTCATTTTATTTCTGGTTATTAAGCAGAATCGGGTTGCCTTGATATATATGTTTCGGAAGATATAACACAGGAAACAGAGACATAAATTGTTGAATTTATTTCACCTTAGAATTTTGCTGTTGATTCTAACTTTGAAAAGGAAATAAATCGTTGAATTTATTTTCCTATGAATCTTATATAATTATGTTTGGTAAAAGGAAATAAAACGTCAAATTTATTTTCTTGGAAATCTTGATCGATTTCATCTCATAGAAGAAAATAGATTGTTAAATTTATTTTCATAAAATCTTGTATGATTCTATTTGTAAAATAAATTAAATCGTTAGATTTATTTCTTGAGAATCAATTATGATTCTATCTTGTAAAAAAGAAATAATTATTGAATTTATTTCTTGAAAGTCTCGAATCAAAGCTTGGAAAACATAGTTTTATAATATATAATCAAATTCTCAAAGTCTTATCTGATGCACGTTATGCCGTTTACAATGTTTAAAATG
The DNA here is from genome assembly GCF_006381635.1 of Hibiscus syriacus. Classification (NCBI taxonomy): domain Eukaryota; kingdom Viridiplantae; phylum Streptophyta; class Magnoliopsida; order Malvales; family Malvaceae; genus Hibiscus; species Hibiscus syriacus. The sequence continues at coordinate 25,410 of NW_024061770.1, read as the reverse complement.
GAAAAAGAATTATGGATGATAGCAAAAGTGTTGATATGCATATTTGCTTAAGGGCAAAGATGAAACTATAGAGAAATGTATACTCTATAAGCAGGAAGTCGAAAGTCAACTTAATAAAAAGATTAAGATCGTAAAGAGTGATCGTGATGGTGAATATGTTAAATCATTTAGTGAATTTTGTTCACAACATAGTATTATTCACGAAGTAACACCACTCTATTCTCCTCAATCAAATGGAGTACCCGAGAGGAAAAATTGGACTCTAAGGGTGCGTTTGGTTCACGAAATATAAGATTATCAGTGGGAATAAAAGATTATCAGGGAATAGATTACTGGGAATGCTGTATTTTGTGTTTGGTTGGTTTAGCAGGAATGTAAGATTATCGTATTTGATTAAAGGAATAAAAGATTATTGGAATGTATATTTGACCAAATTGTCCTTATTATATATATTTTTTTTAACAAGTTGAAAAATATTTATATATTTTCTTTTAAAAAAATTAAATTCATAAAATTTATATAATTTTTTTTACAAAATTGAAAATATAAAAAGGTTTAATGAAAGGGTAAAATTTTATTTTAACCCCTGAACTTCATATAAAATTTTAATTATAATTTTTTTTTTTGTAAATCTAAAATAGTTTAAGGATAAATTTGTAATTTAACCTTCGTAGAATTTTTATTATTTAATGATAGAATAAGGATATTTTTGAAAGAACAAAAAATTTAAGGGCATTTTAGTCCAAAACGTCGGTAATCCAACAATACCTAAGGAAATGGAGATAATGACATTCCCGGTAATATACCCCAAAAAATTCATTATTGGTAATGTAAGATTACCGGGAATGACATTCCCGGCCAACCAAACGGGAGAATGTGGATTACATTCCCATGAGAATCTCACATTCTCCCAATCAAACACACCCTAAAAGAAATGATAAATGCCTTGTTAGGTAGTTTTGGGTTATCACATAACATGTGGAGGGGAAATTGTCTTTTCAGCTAATTACTTTTTAAATAAGGTACCCTAAAGGAAAAAAACAAGACATCATATGAATTATGGATAGGTTGGAAACTTTCCTACAAACATTTGAAAATATGGGGTGTCTTGTTGTACGAGACCAAACATCGCTTTTACTGTGAGTAGTCTAAGCATATTCACAAGTCCAGGTGAAAATCACTGGAAATCAATAAAAATGATATTAAGATATCTTAGATATAATTGGATTATGGGTTGAATTATTCTAGAGATCATGTTATCTTAGAAGGATACTCCGATGTCAATTGGATATCTGATATTCAAGATATCAAATGTACAAGTGGATATATGTTCACTTTAGGAAGAGGAGTTGTGTCTTGGAAATCCTCAAGACAAACGATTATAACTAGATCCACAATGGAATATGAGTTTGTAGCTCTAGACAAATTTAGAGAAGAATAGCTTTGGAACTTTCTTGAGGAACTTTCTTGAGGGTATTCCAGACAAAAGAACCGAATCTCAATGGGTGGTAGCAGTTTTGATGAATATTAATATGAAAATGTTGTAGGAAGCAAGTGGTGGGTTGGCCGCCGGTGAGAGGGTATGCAAAGAGAGGGAAGAAGAGTTGCAAATATGTAAAAGTGGCGGTGGACGGAGCTCCATATTTAACGAAAGTTGATCTCAAGATGTACGATAGTTATCAGCAGCTGTTAGCTTCCCTTGAAGACATGTTCTCAAGTTTCACCATAAGTTTTTCGTTTTGATGGTAAAAAGTACATAAGGGTAGTTTAGTCATTAAAATTTTATTTTTAAATTTGACAGGGAATTGTTTGAATGATAAGAAACTGGACCAAGCGAATGGAATTGAGCATGTGGCTACATATGAGGATAAGGATGGAGATTGGATGTTGGTGGGAGATGTACCATGGCAGTAAGTTCGCTAAATTGCTCTTGCTAATTGCCATGCACCCGAGGCATCTGACGCCAAATATTTTGAGGTTAATGTGGACCTTGTGATCCCGTTTTCGATTTTGCTAATTTCTGCAACATCCACCAATATGTTACAAGTCGATGTTCTTTTGTTGCATTACTGGAAACATTCAGTGAGCTTTCGTTTACAATCTCAAGCAAACATAATATGGATGAATCATGAGATCATTTACAAGTAATTACACCTCAGACCACATTTTTTTACCACGTAATCATAATAAGATGGGATTTCTGCTTTCATCGATTTCAATCACTAGCAGATGGTTCGGATCCGATCCATTGGGTCCTTCAGAATACAGTGTCGGCAGGTAAACTTTATAAGCACGCAGGTAACGTGAAACAAAATCTTCCACCTGTGGATAGTGCCAACAGATTTTGACTTAAACCATTGAAAAATAAGATTAAGGATATAAAAACTTTGCTAAATATTTTGTAGAACATCCCACCTCCTCATCTGTCATTCCAGGTTTTCCTGCCTGCCTCATGGCAATCTCAGCCTGCCCACATCCATTCACAACCAAAATGATGAGAAAAATCAATGATTCCATGAATTTTGGGTAAGAACGTTATTGATTGATGAGATGCGTCTACTTGAAAATAAGAACCAACCTGTAGACGCCACTGGTAGACACAACTTGGGTCCTGAATTTTGATTACGATCCATGCCTCAGTGAACTTGTCCCAAGCATCATAATATGCTTCAAGATTTTTGTTTACTATCTCCAGCTGTAAAATTAATCATTCCGTTTTGGAACTTCATAAATAACTAGTATGTTCGTAGCGGCAACATCGGATGTGCTCTTGAAGACTTTGGAGCTTATAGATCTAACCTGTGGATCAACAGCTTTAACAACTTCGGTTGGAAGGGGTTTGAAGCCAAGCATCCAGCCTTCATATAGAACCACCTGATTATTCTCACGTTAGCGTAGGAGGCCAGTGAAATGAATATCTTACCTAGAAGATACTAACATAATCATATTAGTCACTGAAAACTATTTTGGTACATCGACTTGATCATGTTACCCTTTCAAGTAAACTGTACCCACCATTCCCTAGCTCTAGCTGACAATTTTCTTACCGGTAACGGTCCTTCAACTTCTGGCCATATCGAAGAATCAGCTCTGTCGCCCCTCCCACCATATGCCGACTATAAAGAACAATGTTATTCAGAAACAAGCTGGAACGAAAAGGCTGATTGTGTAACAAGTAAAACCCGTAATGTTGTGCTTACTTTATCGTATCGAGGAAACTTCATCCTCATACCTGTATAGCTCAAACAAAGTCAACCATAAGGATATGAACAAACTCTGAATTATAGCATCAGAATATGAGAGTGTTGATAGACAAAAAATAACACCTTCTTTAGTCAACTTGGTCACAGCTTTCAGTGTTTCAGCAGAGAATGGAAGATCATGGCTCCCAGCATTTCCTCTCAACTGAAATAACACCATATACAAAGAAAAGGAAAGAATGAAAATGATTCATTCTTCTATGAGTAACACAAAGTTTGTTCCCCGGTTAAGTCCGGAAAGGAAAAGCAACGGTCACCTCTAAAAGAGCATTTCCTGGATTCTCTTCCCTCAATTTAGCCTATTATCAATGTACATTGCGTAAGAAAGTGAAAAGAAAAATGAAAAAAAAAATGTTACAGGAAAATTAATTTTGTTACCTGACCTGCTGCTGTCAAATAGAAATCATCAATAGATAATGTTGCAGACTTCCTGAGATTATGGTGGATGTTAGTAATTTCAATTGTTTCCACTTTTCTCGATTTATATTACCAATGAGTCAAACGAGATACGAATTTAAATTCCATTGCCCATCAAGCTACCTGCCAGTGATCCTGAAAAGATAATCAAGAGCAAATACAAGTGTGGTCTTCCCACAACCTGTGGTGCACTGAAACCAATTTGCATCACAAGAAAAATGACATTGCCACAGAATTAAAAGAATAGGTCGAATAAGCCAGCTGCATAGCCCTCTCATTATCCAAATGAAACGAAATGTAAAAGTATTTGCTAACAGTGCTCTCCAACTGTTTAAAGGTTCTTTAATTTACGAGTTATAGTGATAAAATTGTCTTCATGCGGTAATTGACCACCTTGTCCATAAAGTTCAATGCACTGGGTAAAAATATTACTATATAATAACATTAAAGAGTACTCTTAGGGGACTTGTTAGCAAAATCCAACGTAAAAAACTAATGAAATGTGCACAAACAAAGAAAGCACAAGCATACGACAATCATTTGGGAACCTTTATCCATACCACTAATGGAGGTATCTCTTCTCCATCTTTAAATTTGGACGCGTGCTGTGATATCTGGTCTTCGCACCATATAAAGACTGGTATGTAGTAGTGATAAAACCTTGCTTTCTGAGGAGTAGTAAGGTAAAGTTCATTGACCTGAAACAATCGACAAAGCTTCGAGCCATAAAACAACCACTTGTCAATGGACTCTGCCACCTTTTCTTGGGTTAGTCCAACTTTGTCGACAAGTGGACCAGCGCATATGAATTCAAAGAGGTCCTCCACAGAGGCAACCTCCGCAGGTTTTGAGGGAAAAACTGAATATGTTGGACCCTGCCTCAATGCACTACCACTGTTTGCATCATGATGCAGGGAACCATCTTGCAACCATGAGCTACCACTGCCTGCAGGAAGAATTCATAGAGAAATGGAGATGAATTATCAGCTAAACTAAGATGTTTCAACGATTAAAGCAAGAAGTAGCTTTAGAAAGAAACCAAATTCAACAGCCTTTTTGCATATTAAAATCTATTAAAAATGCTAAAACTAAAACAACTCTAAACAAATAGGAACCATAGAGATCTCTTTGTTTCTATATACGATTTTCTCATCTTTGGGTTTCTTAAGGAAAGAACAATCCTTTCTTGAGTCTTCCGTGCTGAAATAGTCTAGTTTTAAGCTCTAAAGACTGGAATATCGCTGAAGGAAAAAAATCAAACAAGCAATCAAGAATTCCTGAAAATCAAATTGGATTGACTGCGCATCCAAGAAGAGATCAGAAGCTCTTAGGTGGATAGAGATTGTAGAAGAAAAACATACCCCTTTTCAACTTCCCATTATAAATGATAACAAAAACGTACTTAAAACCTAATTTTAATCTTATCCAAAACTTTTCCAACGGCTGCCAAACAGAGAGCAATACAAGTGGATAAAACAGTGTAAACCATGTAAAAAAGATCACCGTGATAAAAGCAAATATATACAATAATAAATCCAAATAAAAATAGGAGGAGATAGTAACACCTGAAATAGAGAAATGGGTTGGCGGCATAGTTGATTTAGCTTGTGAAAAGAGAGAAGAGAAAGCAGGGGAGTGATGGTTAAGCAGAGAGGATATAACTGTATGAATTGTTTTGGTATTCTTATCATGACAATAAGCATTTTGGATTAGCCTATGAGAACGGGAAATTTGAGTATTATAATGCAAGGTGGTGGCTTGGCATGGCGTGAGCGTAGTAAAAGCCGCCATTTTTCTCCCGCTCTGAGGGGGAGGCAAAGAAAATGAGCAACAGTGACGAAAGATAAGGGATATATAAAAAAAAATCGGATCCAACTGCACAGACCTCTAGTTTTTGGTTGTTGGTTTAATTAATTTCATGAATGAACCATTTGATTTTATTCAAATAAAAAAATTATTATGAAATTAATATAAATTAATATTTATTTAAAATGTTTATCCTTAAAGTTTTAATTTCGAATACAATGATTATATGATATTTGAATATTCTTGATCAAAATGATTGAGATCTTTTAAAATATATAAAACCATTTATAATCACCTTGTAATTAAATTAATAAAAAATTTATTAAATATTTATAATCTGTTCTATAAATATAAATACTCAACTAAGTATTTTTAGAAAGTACAAGAATCATTTTCACCATTTAAATTATATATATATATATATATGCGCTTAAATAAATAGATAAGTTTTGGAATGATATCACAGTAAAATTTATATATATATATATGCGCTTAAATAAATAGATAAGTTTTGGAATGATATCACAGTAAAATTTATTTAATTCTAATATTTTTTTAATAATTAAAAGTTATAATTTAAATTTATTTAACTTTAATTCTTGAGTTTAAATTAAATAATTTATTTTATTCTCTCTATATGAAAAATTAAATTTTAAATACAATCATATATCATAAATTTATAGGAAAATTTTATAATATTCGACGAGCACCGCTGAGCATCACTAACGATTTAATCCTTTTACTTTTATCACCGATCTTATAAAAGACTCAACATATAATTATAAATTAGTTAAAATTTTAAAATTAAATTATTTAAAATAAATATTAATTATATTATTTTCTATAATTTTTTGGGTAAATTATACAATTGACCACCTAACTATTTAATCATTTTACTTTTACCACCGATCTTTTAATTTTTTCAATCAGACCACCTAACTATTTAATTATATTCAATCAAGCCACTTATCGTTAATATTTAATGAAAGTGTTGATGTGACAGTTAATAAAATTGATATAATTATACATTTAGTCCTCAATATTTACAATTTATTAATTTAGTAAGAGAGGCAAGATTAGAAAAGCTACCCGGGTTATAAAGATTGTCGAAGTTTCGGGATTTTTTCTAATGTCATAACTTATAATGTGTGGATTAGTGGGTACTGCAGGGCAGGTGAGATTCAATGGCGAAACTACCTTTAGATTAGGGATGAGTCTATCACATATCCCTCCTATTAGGAGTGAGTTCGATCCCAACCAGTTAGAGTTAAAATATTTTAAATTACATTTAAAATATAATCTAATTAAGTAGTGACAAGTGTCACCATCTGATTGAGAGATTAAATTTATGAAATTAATTTAAAATTAAGACTAAATTAATAAATTATATAAATATTAAGGACTAAATGTAAAATTATACCAATTTAAGTAACGACTATGTCAGCACTTTCATTAAATATTAAAAGAAAATCCACCAATCGAATAAGAAAAAGATGGATTATTCAATCATTGATTCGTAAAATCTAAAAGGGAACAAATTTTGAATTGATCATTAAGTTAGGATAATTATTAAAGAAAATCCAAAAACAATTAATTAGTCTTGTCTGTCTTCATTTGAGGCTCTGAATTCATTGCCAATCCAAAACTGAAAAGGCAGTAATATAATAATTACTTGATATATATATATATATATATATATATATATATATATATATGCAAGATTAATTATACTATAATAATTCAACATATTCTTAACTCTTAATATGAGTAAAAGAAAATAATTTTAGTTATGGATACTTTATTAAAAAATGTAAATTACATAAATGGTCTATCGATTATATCGTGTTGTTTTGTAGAGATCTTGGACTATCAAAAGTTATAAAATAGTTCTTTAACTATAACATATTATTTTGTTGAGCGGTCGAATATTAAAAGTTTTAAAATGGTCATCTAACTATTTACTATGCTGCAAATTTATCCTTTTTCTGTTAAAAAATTGACGACAATCTGAGTTGGATGTTACTCTGATGTCTACGATATGATAGTCATTCGAGATTCTGAGATCGTATTTCATCACATCTTAGACAATAAATTAATATTCAGCTCAGGCTGTCGTCATTTTTTGTTGTCGTCAACTTTTTAACAAAAAATGACGAATTTGGAAATAATGAATATTCGGGCGATCATGTTGTAACGTTTAATAGTCGGAGACTCAATAAAGCAACATCCTATAGTCGGGAGCTATTTTATAACTTTTGATAGTCGGTGGACTCAAGAAAATAGTACTGTCATAACCATTTTTTTTGTAAAACAATTAAATATTATTTTTAAAAACAATTATGACTTTAAATTGAAAAAAATGAGTGATTTTGAATTGATTTGAATTAAATTAAAAATGGAGTCGCCATCGACCTTTGGGTTAGGTAGGTCGAATACCTAAAAACATCTTTTAAAACAATTTTAGGAAAAAATCATTTTTTAGACAAAAATGGTCTGCGTTTACCAAATGTTCGATTTGATGGGTTCGGGAGTCGGTTACGCGTGGGGAAGGATTAGCACCCCACAACGCCCAAAAACTGGTACTGTGTCGCTTACATGTTGTCGTAAAATGGTGGAAATTACAAATCGAATATAAAGTTAAAATATGATCTATTTATTGAATATTTGTTAAAATAATAGAAATACTTCACTTGGTAAGAAATCTCAAGATTTGCAATCCTCCAACGGGAAAGCTATCTCATCTATTTCTTATCTATAAAGTATATCCTATCTTTGAATTACCACTAAATAATATTGTCATGAGTAGAAAATAAAATATGCTTAATTTATGTATCGTTAATATTAACATAACAACCATTAATACAATAAAAATTATGAAAAATAGAATAATAAATAAATTATGATCTATTTATTGAATATTAGTTAAATAAATAAAAAAAAATCCTTTTCTCGATAAGAAATCCCGAGATTTGCAATCCTCCGCAGGGAAAGCTACCTCGTCTATTTCTTACTTGTAAAGAATATTTTCTCTTTAAATTAAAAAATGACGAAAATTGACATAATGCATCATACTATACTTTTCCAAAGCATACATCACTCATATTAAGATTCAATGAAGAAATAATAATAAAGATTAAAATTTAAATATTAAACAATATGAACATCAAATAAATTAATCAAAAAATAACAAAAAATAAAATAACAATAAAATAATTTCTATAAGCTTGTAAAAGGGAAGAATTTGCATTTTTTATTCTGCTTGAACGTCGTATCGGATTGTACCACTTCGATCAAGTGATACTTTCCACGCCCGTTCTATAAATATGTGTTCTTGAAATTATTCGAATAATATACAATAGAAATATAATGGGAATAAATATAAATAATATATGCGACATAGAATGTTTATATTAAATGAAACAAACAACATTATTTACATAATACAAATAACCAAAAAATATGTAAAATACATTCATACATAAATAACTAAAATAAAACTAAGTTAACATTACAAACCAAAATACAAACCAAATAAGCACATATGATAATTTCAAGGACCAAAATGACGTTTAACCAAGCTTGAAGGGCTAGAATAATGTCAAAATGAAATTTAAGGACCAAAATACAAATACAGAAATTTAAAGAGTTAAAATCGAAGGAACATAAGTTAAAGAACTAAACTGAAATTACACAAAAACATGAGGGATCAACAAAATATTTAAACCAAATACCAAAACAGTGACTAAAACAGAAGATGCATAAATCTGAGGGCCAAATTCGAACATCAGCTAAAATCACACAACACATGCAAATAAGGACTAAAACGAATATTATATGAAACGAGCAACCAAAAATCTAAACACTTAGAAAGTATAATACTAATCATATAGGATTAAAACGGAACAAGAAATAAATAAAGAGCTCAAAATAGAAAAGATGAAATTTCATTAAGGATCATATTACAACCATTACAAAGCTAAAGGGATTTAAAATGTAGTTATCCTAAGAAAATAACAAAACACGGAAGAAGTTATGAGGACCCATACTGTCATTATCCCCTTTTAACCCAGCGTCCGACCCTCCCCTGTCTCAGAACGACGTCGTTTGACGTCTGAGATATACCCTTTAAGGGTTATTATGAAACCCTAAAAATCATTTCCTCTCCTTCTCTCATCCCCTCAGCCGCAGACCCAACCCGTGGGAGAGAACTCTCCCTCGGCTCACCGCCATGGGAGGCGACCAAGCCTCCTGCCACCGCTAATCAGTGGCCACCAAACCGATCAACCATCCCCCCACGAACGACCTCTCCTTTGAAACCCGACCTCTAGAACCCAAACCCACAACTTATATCAACCGAAACCAACCCCCCCAAAACCAGAAAAACAAAGGCTTTACCTTCAGATATGGGGCTAGCTGGGATCGGGGAAGGTCACAGCGAGATTCACGGTGGTGGTTAGAGAAGGTAAAACTTTTCTTTTTTCTCTCTTTTTTTTCTGTTTCGATTTTTCTCTCCGTATCTTTTCTTCTCTTTTTTTGTTCTTTTATCTTTGCTTCCCCGGATTTCTGGTGAGATGATGATGATATCTAGGTAGAGCCTGGCTTTTTTCTGATTTGGTAGGATAGAAATCCCGAATATTTAGGGATTTATTGGTATTTAAATTTGGAAATTAGATTTTGTGAGATTTGAACTGTATATGATGCATTTTCTTGATTGGCTTTGCTGTAGATGACAATAGTGGAACAGTTGGGGTCAGGCCGGAACAGTGATGGTGGCGGCGTCCGGGAAGCTGAGGAGTCACACGGCGGCTGGAACTCCAAACAGAAGTGGCGGCTGAGTAGGGGATTAGGGTTTGAAACCCTAATCTGTTTTAGGGTTTGAAACCCTAAATTGTTTTAGGGTTTGAAACCCTAATCAGATTTAGGGTTTAAAACCCTAATCTGATTTAGGGTTTGAAACCCTAATCTAACGGGTTGCTGGGCTCCGGGATTGGGCCAATTCTGAGTTGGGCTTCGGGTTGTTGGGCTCCGGGATTGGGCCTTTTGTAATCTGAATTGGGCTTAGGGATTAGGCCTGCAAAAATTGTAATAATAAATAATAATAAAATAATAAGATAACGATAATAATAATAATAATAATAACGGAAAAAAAAAAAACCCGGACAAAAACGGGTGTTTACAGCTGCCCCTCTTTGCACATTCTTGTGTTAACAAGAATAGGGCAAAGACGACAAGAAAACACGTTTTTTGTCTGGTTCTCCTCTTTTTGGTTTTAAAAAAAATGGATAGTTTTGTTGATGGGGACGACACTGCTCATACGCAATGAAGAGGTCTGGTCGTCTAAGGGTGACATGGCTCCTACGTGATGAGGAGATCTGGTCATCTTTAGGGATGATAACTCGGTTCCTACGTAATGAGGACGACTGGTTATCAGGTTGACACGGCTCTTACGTGATGAAGAGATCTGGCCATCTAAAGGAAGGGTGATAACTCGGTTCCTACGTGATGAGGACGGCTGGTTATCAGGTTGACACGGCTCTTACGTGATGAAGAGATCTGGCCATCTAAAGGAAGGGTGATAACTCGGTTCCTACGTGATAAGGACGGCTGGTTATCCTAATGTTGACACGACTCCTACGTGATGAGGAAGTCTGGTCAGTTGATGTTGAATGATTCATTGCTTCAATAAGTCTTGAAGATCCTGTAAAAATGGTCATATGCCATGATTTCATGTTAGCAATATGCCCTAAGGATGATCTAAATGCATGTTTAAAGAGTTATGCTCAGTTCGATCCTGGCATTGGGAATCTCTCATACTCCTTGACCGGAATATGCGATATTTATGCGTTTGTCCATGCCTGGTTACTTCCTTGACCTCTCATTAAATATTCTTTGACTTGGTCCTTCTGATCTACCCCGAGAGAGTTTATCTTACCTCTTTGATTCTTTGGTCATTGATTGATTTTTCAGAGAAAATTCATTCAGAATGGCCTTTCCTTGTTGCATGCCTTTAAATTGGGACTTCTTTGCTTGGGAAAAGTATGATTATGTTGAAACTGATTTCTTTAATTTAAACCCTCTTTTTTTCTCAATGATTTGTTTAATGATTGATGGGAGCGTGCCTTTGTATGTGTTCTCTGGCGAACACCTGTTTCAAAATCCCCATACTCTGACACTTTTCCGAGTAAGGCATAATAACCGATGTTATTGATTAGTAATTTGGTGAATATATGCGAGGATATTGAATCAAATTCAAAAATTTCACTGAAGATAGGTAATGAGAAAGTACAATCTTTTGGGACAAGAAAACAAGTATATACAAAGGAAAAAATAATGGACAAATATAGTGAATATCAAATGCTGAATCCTTTTACTTCTTCACTCCAAATCTTTCTTGAAAGTTGACATGTGTTTCGAAGATTCAGATCGTACAAAAGATGTGTGAGTATGAGAGTCTTTCCCTAAACTGTTAGGCTTCCGAGGGAATCCACCATTTCAAATTCTGATTATTCGAGCCGTCCATTACGGATTTTCAACTCGAATCCTCCTTTGGTTTCAAGATGCCCATTTTGGGTTTTCATCTTGAACCCTCCTTTTTTTTTCTTCTTTTTCATTTTTCATTTCCTTCTCTTTTTTTTTTTTTTTTTTTTTTAAGTGTAATATCGCTTGACCGAATCTGAATTCACGGGATTAGGCAAATCTTCTCCATCCATTTCTGTTAACACCAAAGCTCCTCCTGAGAATGCCTTTTTTACAACATAGGGACCTTCCCAGTTCGGCATCCACTTCCCTCGAAAGTCTTTTTGCATAGGTAAGATCTTTTTTAGTACCAAATCGCCTTCACGAAATTCTCGAGGTCTGACTTTCTTGTCATATGCTCGTATCATCCTTCTCTGGTACATTTGGCCATGGCAGATAGCTCTCAGCCTTTTCTCCTCAATCAAATTTAATTGATCAAACCTACTTTGTACCCAATCAGCCTCGTCTAGTTTCAACTCCATCAATACTCTCAAAGAAGGTATTTCCACCTCAATAGGTAAAACTGCTTCTATCCCATATACCAAAGAGAATGGTGTTGCCCCAGTAGATGTACGAACGGACGTGCGATAAGCAAGCAATGCAAAAGGTAATTTCTCATGCCAGTCTCTATATGTTTCAGTTGCTTTTGTGATGATCTTCTTGATGTTTTATTCGCTGCCTCTACTGCCCCATTCATTTTTGGGCGATAAGGAGCCGAATTGTGATGTTTGATCTTTAACTTTGTGCAAACTTCCTTCATTAAATCATTGTTCAAATTCAATGCATTATCTGTGATGATCCTTTCAGGTGTTCCATATCTACAAATGATTTCTCTTTTTAGAAATCTGCACACTGCTCCTTTTGTGACATTAGCATAAGAGGCAGCTTCAACCCATTTGGTGAAGTAGTCTATAGCCACTAAGATAAACGATGTCCATTTGAGGCCTTCGGTGAAATTGCCCCAATGACATCGATGCCCCACATTGAAAACGGCCAAGGTGCGTTCATTACATGGAGTGGTGAAGGAGGAACATGTATTTGGTTATCATGAATCTGGCATTTATGACATCTTCGAGCAAATCTGATACAATCTCCTTCCATAGTGGACCAATAATACCCAAACCTCATGATTTTCTAACCATTGTGAATCCATTAGCATGTGTTCCACAAACTCCTTCATGGACTTCCTCAAGTATTTCTTGGCCTCGATTCTATCCACACATCTCAAAAGCACCTGATCCTTGCCCTTTTTATACAATATATCTCCATCAAGGACATACCACATTGCTAATCTTCTTAAGGTCCGTTTATCATTCTCAGTTGCCTCCGCTGGGTATGCCCGATACTTCACATACTGGAGAATATCATAATACCATGGGAGATTATCATCCTCTTCTTCCTCTATGTTGCAACAATGAGCTGGCATTTCTCTTATACTCATCCGAATAGGCATCATTCGAGATTGATCATCGGCCTTAAACATAGCTGCCAACGTAGCCAAGGCATCTGCCATTTGATTTTCTTCACGAGGAAGATATGCAAAAGAAATTTCTTCAAACTCTTTGATCAACTCCATCACTAAGTTCTTGTATTCTATCAACTTGGAGTCTCGAGTCATCCATTCCCCGCGAAGCTGATAAATAACCAGAGCAGAATCGTCGAATACTTCTAGGCTTTTAACTTTGCGCTCAATTGCAGCTTGAATACCCAAGATACATGCTTCATACTCTGCCATATTGTTAGTGCATTCAAAGGCGAGCCTACTAGTACAAGGATAATGATCTCCCTCAGGTGAAACTAGTATTGCCCCAATTCCATGTCCCACAGCATTAGAAGCGCCATCGAAGTTCATTTTCCATGTTTCATTTTCGGAGTATCCTCTTCAGTAACAAATATACTCATCAAGTCCTCGTTCGGAAAATCAAATTTTACTGGCTCATAGTCTTCTAATGCTCTGCTTGCCAGGAAATCTGCAATAGCACTTCCTTTAACTGATTTCTGGTTCATGTAGACTATATCAAATTCGGACAACAACATTTGCCATCTCGCCATCCTTCCAGTTAGAGCCGTTGATTCCATCAGGTACTTTAACGGATCCAGTCTTGATATCAACCAGGTAGTATGATACAACAAATATTGTCTCAGCCTCTTAGTAGTCCATACTAAAGCACAACATAGCTTTTCGATAGAGGAATATCGAGTCTCACAGTCAGTAAATTTCTTACTGAGATAGTAAATAGCTCGCTCTCTTCTTCCAGTTTCGTCATGTTGGGCCAACACACATCCCATTGACTTCTCAAAGACAGTCAAATATAAAATCAAGGTTTGTTTGGGATTGGTGGCATCAAGACAGGAGCAGTAATTAAGTAACTCTTAATTCTATCGAAGCATTCTTGGCAACTATCATCCCATTCTCCTGGGTTTTGCTTTCTCAGTAATCGGAATATTGGATCACATTTCTCGGTCAACTGAGAGATGAATCTGGCAATATAATTTAACCTTCCCAGAAAACCTCGTACTTCCTTTTGCGTTCTAGGGGGAGGTAATTCCAGAATTGCTTTGACTTTATCAGGATCTATTTCTATCCCATTCTCACTGACTACAAATCCCAATAACTTCCCTGAAGTAGCTCCAAATGTGCACTTGGTTGGGTTAAGCTTGAGCTGGTATTTTCTTAATCTTAAAAATAGTTTCCTTAAGACTTTTACATGTTCTTCTCCAGTTTGTGATTTGGCAATCATATCATCCACGTACACTTCTATATCCCTGTGCATCATATCGTGGAACAACGTAACCATGGCTCTTTGATATGTTGCCCCGGCGTTCTTAAGTCCAAAGGGCATCACCTTGTAGCAAAACGTACCCCACATTGTCACAAAAGTTGTCTTTTCCATGTCTTCTGGGTCCATCTTAATTTGATTGTAACCTGAGAAACCATCCATGAAAGAAAAAGAGCATGACCAGCCGTATTGTCAACCAAAGTATCGATATGTGGGAGTGGAAAATTATCTTTGGGGCTCGCTCGATTGAGATCTCGGTAGTCAACACACATCCGAACTTTGCCATCTTTCTTTGGAACTGGCACTATGTTTGCTACCCATTCAGGGTACTTGGCCACTTGTAAAAATCCAGCATCGAATTGTTTCTTCACTTCTTCCTTGATTTTTAATAGCATATCTGGTCTCATTCTTCGAAGTTTTTGCTGAACAGGCTTGCATTCCGGTTTTATTGGTAGCTTGTGCATCACAATGTCAGTTTCCAACCCCGGCATATCTTGATAAGACCAAGCAAAACACATCCCTATATTCCCGAAGAAGGCTTATAAGACCATCTCTTATTTTTGGTGAGAGTGAAGTGCCAATTTTAACCTCCTTTATATCCTCTTCTGTTCCCAAATTTATTGTTTCAGTTGTCTCTTTGTGGGGCAATATTTGTCTATCTTCTTGCTCCATCATTCTAACAAGCTCAGAGTTTAGCTCACATTCCTCTTCATCTTTATAACCCTCAGATTCTTCGAGACACATGTCATTTTCAAAATCAATTTGTGGTTCAAAAGTATCATTACTCGAACAGTTGATATCTGAAGACCTGCGAATCAAAAGGAGTATATTTGGCTGTGGACAAAAATTTTACCTAATATTTTATTAAGAGAATAATAAAGAATAAAGAATACTCAAGAGATGAATAAAATACTTGCTAAGATTAGAATGAAAGAAAAACACTGTTTCATTAAAGCAATGACAAATAACAATTTGTCCTTTTACAAAAGCCCTATTATATTTGGGTCAAAAGGAGACAGATTTGTTATTATGCATTACTTTGAAAAGTGCTTATAGAACACAGGGAGTTCTTCAACAGTGTAATTGTTCAAAACATAGCCAGGAGGACACGGACGGATTGATGCCAATGAGCATTCTCCAGTAGAATCATCTGTGATAACGTTGATGCTCAGGCTTCCCAATAAATCTTCAACAAATTTTATATCTTCACTATCCCATGACTGTTTCAGCGTGTCAATCACAAATCCTCAGACACAAAAGATTTGGAGAGAGGCGGAATGACCATGGGTCCCCAAACAAGGTCTTCTCTCTTTACTCTTGCCTTCCTCCTTTCTTTAAGCTTTTGTGCATCTTTGACTTTATCATGGTACGTTGGTTTGTATCCGAGACCAAAATAATTTCTTTTAGGAACTGGAGCCGGCCCTTCAGTGATGCCTTGCAGTTTCTTTCCCAAGCCTTTCCCTACCTTTGCTCCTCTAGCTAATGTCTCCTTTAATTGCATCTTTGTATTTTTTGAAAGATGAGGACTGGGAATTCTTTTGCCTTCAGAGATAAAAGTAGCATTAACAAATTCCAAGGACTGGAAAGAGGACTCTAGTGCATTTTCATCTACCCCTACATATGGTGCATCTGTAGTGATAGAGGCAATGATGTCTTCTTCCGCCTTGATGGTCACCAGAGTCCCATCAACAATGAATCGGAGCTTTTGGTGAAGGGAGGAAGGAACTGCCCCAGCCATGTGAATCCAGGGTCTCCCCAGCAAGCAACTATAACTCGGATGGATCCATGACAACAAAATCTACTTCAAATGTTGTAGGGCCAATTCTGAGAGGGATAATCATCTTCCCATTATCTTGCGTTCTGTCCCATCAAATGCCCTTACAGCATTGCTACAAACCCTCATTTGTGATACATCCACAGGAAGTCTATTTAGAGTGTCGAATGGCATGACATTCAAGGCCGATCCGTTGTCAATTAACACCCCAGAGACGATAACTCCTTTGCAATGAGCCGTAATGTGTAAAGCCTTGCCCCTGCCTTTTCCTTCTTCTGGTATTTCATCATCATAAAAATAAATGAAATTATCTGCATTAATATGGTTACCATCCTATCCACACGTTCCACTGGTATATCCTTCCCTACAAAAGTTTCATTCAGCACTTTGATCAGAGTATTTCGATGTACTTCCGAATGCAACAGTAGAGATAACATTGAAATCCGTGCTGGGGTCTTATGAAGTTGTTCCACAATGTATACTCGCTGTGTTTCAGAAACTTTAAAAATTCCTGAGCCTCCTCAATCCTAACAGGCTCATTCAATTTATCCTCAGGATCTTTAATACCACATCTCTTGCTTTATCAGCCTTTCCAGGAGCATAGCATCTTCCACTCCTGGTGAAAAATCCAACTTCAGCAACCTCTCCTCCTTACTCTCAGGAGTATTAATTTGGCATGTATAGTCCCAGGGAACACTCTTGTTACTCTTGTAGGCAAAAGGCGTAGGGGTTTTGATCACCACCCTAGATGTTATACTTCCACTGCTGGCCTCGTAATTTGGCTTCGATATGACCAGGACAGGCTTTTTTAAATTCTTTTCAGCTTCCCTTGAATTTTCTTCAGAAGCGCAGATATATCTTTCATTCTCACTCATTCTTTCTTCATAGAACTGCAACTCCTGCTTGTTCATTAATTCTTGGACCATTTGCCTGAATTCTTGACAGTCCTGAATCTGATGACCATTTTCACCATGGTATTCACAAAAGTTCTCTATTTTTCATTGAGCATTCATTTCTAGGGCTCAACAACCCTCTCTCCTTTATTTGAGCATATACCCACTTCAGTGGTGTTCTTATTTCTTCAATTCTCCTTTTAACTCTCTGATTTTTCTCAATAGCGTTTACTCCCTGATTCTGATGATTTGGAAGTGGGTTTGCAGCAACACATGGTGCTTCAGAATCATTAAAGGACACCACTTTTCTCTTAATCAGATCTTCAACCACTCTTTAAAAGCGAGACACTTTTCAATATTATGTCCTCTGAGATTTGCATGATATTCCATGTCTCATTTTCGTTGAACCATTTTGGATAAGGTGGTTTAATTGGATCAATGAATTTTGGTGACACTACGTGAGCTTGGACTAATCCATGGAAGAGTCACTGTAAGTCATTGGTATGGGAGTGAACGTCATCCTTTCATTGTTATGCTCGCGCTTAGTCTCTCCTTGGGATGAAGAAGAATTTCCCATCTTCGGTTTACTCACAGAGAAATTTACATTATTCACATCTCCTTCTTTCCTTTTCACATAGGGTTTCTTTGCAGGAGTTTGGCTACCGACAATCTGCCCCTTCTTTAATGCTCTCTCAATCATCTCTCCACACATCACGATATCAGAGAAGCTCTTAGTTGCCACTCCTAACATATGATCAATATAAGGAGATTTTAACGTATCTATAAACATGGTTATAAACTCCCTCTCAATAAGTGGTGGGTGCACTTGAGCAGCAATATCCCTCCAGCGCTGAGCGTATTGTCGGAAGGTCTCATTATGCTTCATCTCCATATTTTGGAGAGTAACACGATCAGGCATCATATCGGTAACATGTTGATACTGTTCTTTAAACGCATTGGCCAAATCCTTCCAAGACCCTATTTTAGCTCGGGTTAATTTGTTATACCATCTGACAGCTGACCCCGTCAAGCTGGCCTGGAAACAGTGAATTAATAGCCCATCATCCTTCACGAATCCTGTCATTCTTCGACAAAACATGGTCAAGTGAGCAACAGGACAAGTTTTTCCATCATACTTTTCAAATTCCGGCATTTTGAACTTTGGTGGTAATACTAGGTCTGGCACAAGACTCAATTCCTCTGCATTCATTCCGTCTTGAGAACCCTGCTTTCCCATTTCTTTAAAAAACCCTTTGCACCAGTCCTTTAAATGCTCCGGTACTTCCGTTTTAGGTTTCTCCATTTCCTCAGGATCTACATCAATATACTCATAAGGACTGTTTTGAGGGTTAGTCGTGGCCATTTGAACCTTTACAGCTGAAGACCCTGCAGGATGTTCCCCTAACTTTTCAGGTGAGATAACTAGTCTCGGGGTAGACTCCTGCCTAGAAACTTCAACAGGGGCAGCGCTTGGTTCTTTAACTGTTTCAGTACGTAACCCAGACATCTTGGTCATCATCTCATTCATCATATAGCCTGGCTTTGCAGTATTTGATCTATAATTGACTTTTGTGACTGATCCATCTTTGCCTGCCATTCTTGTTGTATTCTTAGTAAATCTTCTTGCATTTCTTTCTTTAACTGATCAAGCTTGGCCTCCATGGCTCTACTTCGCGTGTGATAAGGATTGGAGTTCTTACTTGCCAGAATCGTCTGTCACATAACCCTTCGGAAATTAATTTTATTGTTCTTTTAAATTCGAATGCATATATTGGTAATGTGCTATAAATGATACATTTTATTGGTGATGCATTATAAATGATGAACATCTTATGCATAATGAATGATGCAAGTATGAAATGCAAATAAAAGGCGTTGACCCAAGCAGTAACCATTCGGAAATACTTTCATTGGATAAAAGTTTCACTCATTACAAAGGAGTTCTATTACATATAAGGCCTAGCCCTCAGACTCAGCTCTACAATTTCGTTCATAATGGCGATGATCTCCCTTGTATATTCAGAAACCGGATTTGTGCGCAGTTGGATGATCTCCGCTCTATTGGCTAATTCGTTCATGTACCGAGCCACTTCACCCATTTGAGCAATAGCTTCCCCCATCATGCGCTCGCGCTCTTCTACTAAGGATCGATAATGCTCGTATGTATTTTCCCATCCCTTATTGATGCGTTTGATTTCTTTTTCTAGACTGGTAATATGAATTCGGCATTTCTGGAGTTCACCTTTCAATTCCCTGATTTCCTTCTGGAAGGATTTGTTTTCTTCGAGAGCAACTCTTAGGTCCACTGAAGCGGGAGGAACTTGCACTTGCAGAAGGGATTGCTCGAGGCTCGATACATGACTTTTGAGCTCATCATTCATAGCTCGAGATTGGTTCATCTCATGTTCGAATCTCATCTGTAATTCTCCCATTTCTCCTGTGAGCTCATCTACTTGCTGACTTTTTGTCGAGAATCTCTGCATCCACGATCCAATCTCTGCCTGCTTTCTATCGAGGAATCGATTCCATCCCTGTCTCTCAGACCACATCTCTTCTTTCTTTTGCTTTCTTTCTTCTTCGAGCTCTAAAATTCTTCGATCTTTGTCCTCAAAGTCCTCAATTTACTGTTCATCTCAGTTTTTAACCCTTGGACTTGATTCTTTTCTTCTTCTAATTCTTTCAAGCTGACTTCTTTTTCTTCTTGGAGTTTTTGAGCTCTACGAGCCTCAGCTTTATACTGCTTGATCAATTCCTTTTTCGGCCTCTAGCTCGCATACTTTGCTTTTCCAGCTTCTATCTTCTTGATCTGACACTTGTTCTCAATTTCCAGACTTTTGATTCGCCGTCTTGCAGCCGCTAATTCTCTGGATCCAAGTTTCTTTCTCACTTGCTGCACCCTTTGATAATCTTTTTTAAGTCTTCTAAATCGGCTTCCACCTCCTCTTTCCGTTCTCTCATCATTATAAACTGTCTGGCATGAAATTCAGCCTCGATAGTCAACATGAAGTTTTCTCTCTCCATCTTCTATTTTCTTGGAATCTTTAGCCTTTTCCATTTCAAACTCAATTCTTTGGATTTCCAAATTCGAAGGGATATTTCTGATTTGTTCTTCTATCGACCTTGATCCCTCTCAGATGTTAAAGGTATCTTATCATTTACCCTCCTGATTCTCCAGGCTTCATAATCAGGCGTCAAGATAACATCCGCTCCAACCACTTTAGTCCTAAAAGTCATCCTCCAAGAATCAGCCACATCTTTGATTTTCTTTCTATAATTGCCTTCTTTAAAATCAAATTCAGCACCAGTCAACCCATGAGTCACGGGAACAAACTGTCGGGCACCGTACTGTCTCAATATCAACAAAGGAGCGTATCCCCTCCTCCCCACAATCCAGTAATATGATCCAGTCCAAATCTCCCACTTGAACAAGATTTGTGTATGCATCAGCCACGGTGTTCGCCATGCTATGTTTTGACTTTGTAGATTCCGGAAGAAATCAATCCATTGATCTTTCTGAGATACTTCAGGCCACTCCTTCGTAAGGTACTCAGCAATAGGAGAATAATCTTTCAAAAAACGGTTATAGTTGACTTTTCTTCCTTCCAGAAATGGCTTCTGATCCACACAGTAAGCAATTGAGCACAGCCCATAAAACGACCTCCCCCAACCTTCTACATATATTCAGAGATCGAAAGTTTCAGCAAGAATTGCATGGACTGGATTCACCTCTCTTCCTAACTTCTCAACCAAATCGACTACTGCTAGCTCGATCAATCCCAAACATTTTGGAAAGATTACCAAACCATATATACCCAAAGCAAATACATCTCTACGCACGTTTTCATCTACATGTGCTTCAGCTATCTTTTGTAAGTGAGACCATGGCACTCCCTCACTTTCTCCCTTGCGTTGCAAACGATCATTCACCCATTTGTCGCTTGTGCCCGAGATCTTTGCAAGCTTTGACTTAAAGGAAGGCCCTTTTATCGACCGGGAGTAAACTTTGTCCACTTTAACGGTTGTCAAATTCAACAGAAATTGGTATTCCTCGAGGGTTGGAGTCATGTCCTCTCGGTTGAATGTGAACAACTATAGGCCGGATTCCAAAACTGTATTATGCTTCGTATGAGAACCGGGTCTACCTTCACGTATATCAGATGAAATATATCCCCATAAGTCTGCTGAAAAGCTTGCCTCTCAATAAGATTCCAACTTTCCCAAATGGTTTTCAATCCCTGAAGCTCATTCTGTTTTAAAGAAGCTGGTGTATAATCAGACAGATCCGACACGTAGTTCCCTGATAGACTATCTCCCTGCTCTTTCTGCTTGGCCTCGGACCAGTTCCTTACATCTGCTGGATTCACTTCTCTGTTTAGGAAACTCCTTTCCATCGTGAAAGTCTTTCCACTTTATCGCTACTCACAGATCAATCGCCTTTTCTAATGATATGTCTATGCAGTATGAAAAAATAAACAAAACAAACAAAACAGTTAGTCAAAACAATTGCATAAATTTAACATAAAATATAAGTAAAACAG
Source organism: Hibiscus syriacus (assembly GCF_006381635.1). Lineage (NCBI taxonomy): Eukaryota > Viridiplantae > Streptophyta > Magnoliopsida > Malvales > Malvaceae > Hibiscus > Hibiscus syriacus. The sequence continues at coordinate 3,426 of NW_024061770.1, read as the reverse complement.
GAAATAAATCTATTCTATTTATGCATTCTACCTGAATAATATTCCTCAAAAAGGGTCCTACCCAAACATGCTCTCTACCCTCCTAAATTAAATTCTAACTGCACCTAAATTCTATTTCACATGCTTTAAAAGAATAAATCTATTCTACACACTCAAAGATAAATAAATAAAATAAATAAAAAGGTTAGAGGGTTTCTCCATTGTGTACGCCTATTTTGGGTACCTATTGACGGACAGAGGTTCAGTATGACTCTACCTAGTGTGACCATTCTATGGTTCACTATATGCATGGTTTCAGCTCTAACAGGAAAAAAGGTACTCGAATCGTCCTTGATGTCAGTGCCCCCTTGGGCTACCAACCCTCAATCCTCACCCATTACAGGTTTCAAACGGACCGAGTTCAATTCGAGGGGATTCACTGCCTTATACCCATACGAGGAATAAATTCCTACGAAGGTATAAGGTATGTATCCCATGGGTTATTTGCTAAAACTCATACGAAGAATAAATTCTTACGAGAGTAAAGCAACCCTAACTAATTTGGATCGAAACTCATGTCTAGAGCTCATGTTATGCTAATGAAACGATGTGTGTGAGGAGAAACAAACAAACCTTTGACTCAAAAACAGGAAAAAAATAAAAAAATAAAAATAACACCCAACGAGAACTAAGAATATCTGAAAAAATGAAACAATTAAAATGTTAGTATATAAAAGAGATAAAATAATACATAAAATTCAATAAATAGATCATAGTTTTACTAAAGATTCGAACTTATAATTTCCACCATAACGACCATATATAAGCAACCGACAGCCTGACTCTCGTCAGTCCCAGCGGAGTCGCCAAGCTGTCATAACCATTTTTTTTTAAAACAATTAAATATTATTTTAAAAACAATTATGACTTTAAATTGAAAAAAAATGATGATTTGAATTGATTTGAATTAAATTAAAAATGGAGTCGCCATCGACCTTTGGGTTAGGTAGGTCGAATACCTAAAAACATCTTTTAAAAACAATTTTAAGAAAAATCATTTTTTAGACAAAAATGGTCTGCGTTTACCAAATGTTCGATTGATGGGTTCGGGAGTCGGTTACGCGTGGGGAAGGAAGCACCCCACAACGCCCAAAAACTGGTACTGTGTCGCTTACATGTTGTCGTAAAATGGGGAAATTACAAATCGAATATAAAGTTAAAATATGATCTATTATGAATATTTGTTAAAATAATAGAAATACTTCACTGGTAAGAAATCTCAAGATTGCAATCCTCCAACGGGAAAGCTATCTCATCTATTCTTATCTATAAAGTATATCCTATCTTTGAATTACCACTAAATAATATTGTCATGAGTAGAAAAAAATGCTTAATTTATGTATCGTTAATTAACATAACAACCATTAACAATAAAAATTATGAAAATAGAATAATAAATAAATTATGATCTATTTATTGAATATTAGTTAAATAAATAAAAAAAAATCCTTTTCTCGATAAGAAATCCCGAGATTTGCAATCCTCCGCAGGGAAAGCTACCTCGTCTATTTCTTACTTGTAAAGAATATTTTCTCTTTAAATTAAAAAATGACGAAAATGACATAATGCATCATACTATACTTTTCCAAAGCATACATCACTCATATTAAGATTCAATGAAGAAATAATAATAAAGATTAAAATTTAAATATTAAACAATATGACATCAAATAAATTAATCAAAAAATAACAAAAAATAAATAACAATAAAATTTCTATAAGCTTGTAAAAGGGAAGAATTTGCATTTTTTTTCTTCTTGAACGTCGTATCGGATTGTACCACTTCGATCAAGTGATACTTTCCACGCCCGTTCTATAAATGTGTTCTTGAAATTATTCGAATAATATACAATAGAGAAATATAATGGGAATAAATATAAATAATATGCGACATAGAATGTTTATATTAAATGAAACAAACAACATTATTACATAATACAAATAACCAAAAAATGTAAAATACATTCATACATAAATAACTAAAATAAAACTAAGTTAACATTACAAACCAAAATACAAACCAAATAAGCACATATGATAATTTCAAGGACCAAAATGACGTTTAACCAAGCTTGAAGGGCTAGAATAATGTCAAAATGAAATTTAAGGACCAAAATACAAATACAGAAATTTAAAGAGTTAAAATCGAGGAACATAAGTTAAAGAACTAAACTGAAATTACACAAAAACATGAGGGATCAACAAAATATTAAACCAAATACCAAAACAGTGACTAAAACAGAAGATGCATAAATCGGAGGGCCAAATTCGAACATCAGCTAAAATCACACAACACAAAATAAGGACTAAAACGAATATTATATGAAACGAGCAACCAAAAATCTAAACACTTAGAAAGTATAATACTAATCATATAGGATTAAAACGGAACAAGAAATAAATAAAGAGCTCAAAATAGAAAAGATGAAATTTCATTAAGGATCATATTACAACCATTACAAAGCTAAAGGGATTTAAAATGTAGTTATCCTAAGAAAATAACAAAACACGGAAGAAGTTATGAGGACCCATACTGTCATTATCCCCTTTTAACCAGTCCGACCTCCCCTGTCTCAGAACGACGTCGTTTGAGTCTGAGATATACCCTTTAAGGGTTATTATGAAACCCTAAAAATCATTTCCTCTCCCTCATCCCCTCAGCCGCAGACCCAACCCGTGGGAGAGAACTCTCCCCGGCTCACCGCCATGGGAGGCGGACCAAGCTCCTGCCACGCTAATCAGTGGCCACCAAACCGATCAACCATCCCCCACGAACGACCTCTCCTTTGAAACCCGACCTCTAGACCCAAACCACAACTTATATCAACCGAAACCAACCCCCCAAAACAGAAAAACAAAGGCTTTACTTCAGATATGGGGCTAGCTGGGATCGGGGAAGGTCACAGCGAGATTCACGGTGGTGGTTAGAGAAGGTAAAACTTTTCTTTTTTTCTCTCTTTTTTTTTCTGTTTCGATTTTTCTCTCCGTATCTTTTCTTCTCTTTTTTGTTTTTTATCTTTGCTTCCCCGGATTTCTGGTGAGATGATGATGATATCTAGGTAGAGCTGGCTTTTTTTTGATTGGTAGGATAGAAATCCCGAATATTTAGGGATTTATTGGTATTTAAATTGGAAATTAGATTTTGTGGAGATTTGAACTGTATATGATGCATTTTCTTGATTGGCTTTGCTGTAGATGACAATAGTGGAACAGTTGGGGTCAGGCGGAACAGTGATGGTGGCGGCGTCCGGGAAGCTGAGGAGTCACACGGCGGCTGGAACTCCAAACAGAAGTGGCGGCTGATAGGGGATTAGGGTTTGAAACCCTAATCTGTTTTAGGGTTTGAAACCCTAAATTGTTTTAGGGTTTGAAACCCTAATCAGATTT
>NW_024061769.1:0-136242 GCF_006381635.1 Hibiscus syriacus | reverse complement strand
TGTCAGCCTGTTATCTTCAAGCATAATCTGTTCTAGACTAGATTTCCTCTCTGTTACAGTCCTTGTGACCAGGGTTGAACTCTCCACTTGACTGTTTTTTATCATCACCCTCTTCTTCTTTCCTCAGCATGTATGATTGCGATTACCTTATTTAGTGATGGCAAATCCTCCTTTCCAAGGATTTAGACTCTTATTGCATCAAACTTAATGTTTAGTCCAGCCAGAAAATCATAGATTCGATCTTTTTCTAAAAATCTTTTTAGAGTGGACGCATCTTCGCTGCATCTCATTAAATACACTGATAGTGATCCATTTCTTGCCACATGTTCTGTAATAAGTCAGAATATTTTGTGATTGATCTGTTTCCTTGCTTAGTAGACGAGATCTTGGTCTTGATTTCATAGATCTGGGTCGCATCTCGAACCTTTGAATAGGTCTGCTTCACTGCTTCCCATATTTCTTGGGTTGTGTTCAGGAACATGCACGAAAGCTGATTTCTGGAATCATGAAATTTCACAACCAGGACATTATCAGTGAATCTTGTTCATCCCATTTGTCGAACCTAGGGTCTCCTACTTTAGGTCCAGACCCAAGTATATGACTTAGCTTTCCTCTTCCCTTTAGGAACGTTCGAACCAGTTGAAACCACCTAAGATAATTTTTTCCATTAAGCTTATAGGTTGATTGTATGTACTGCAAATCCCCCGTTGAACTAGAGTAATTCCCTTCATTCATTGTGACTTCTCGAGCAGTTTCAGAACTGCTAGTGTCGACTACTTCAACCATGTTAGAACTATGTACTTAAAGGATGGTTTTGAGACGAGCAAGGTAGCTGTTAGAAGCGAAAAACAGCAACTGAAAATGAGCTATACCATCTCTGATACCATGTTAAAAATGGAGTGATTTGATTATAGTTTTCATAGAAAAGGTACACGGCTATATATACAAACAACAGCTTATCTTAGGAAACTCCTATCCTAGGAAAGTAGCCTATTCTGGGTAAGAATTAAATTCTTAAATTAGGAATCTACTTTCTGACATTATTCATTCTTTTAAATCTATCTTTCCAGTTGCAATTTATATGTTGTTTATAACATATTTTTCAACAAGTGAAAGCAAAGTGTGCAACCTTTCGAAGGGTAAGAAATATACGTTTTATGACAACAAACCATCCAAATGGCGAAATAGTGCAAACCTGGAAATTTTTGCTGAAAATCTTGATCTTTGATGAGCTTTCTCTGACAGCATACTCTCCATCAGATGACCAAACGAATTCCAATGCTGAACCAAAGGACCTATTTCTCCATGCTAACGCTGTATATATAATGTACTCACCATCTCCACAGACAACAACAAACCTACCATTTGGGTTATGCTTTAAGCTCTGAAAAGAACCAGGTAAAAAAAGGAGTAAATGGTTGTGCACAAACCCAAGCATAAGCACTACTTATAAAAAAGAACTAGTCAACAAATTTTAGGAGTAACCCTTAATCATATGCTCAAATTCATTTAAACAAGACTAGAAAGCATCAACTCACTTGAGGATATAGATCACATGTCCCTAATTCCTTGACAGCCAAGGGCAATCTTTCTCCATCGGTAAACTAGAAACCAAATAAAAAAGCATCTTACGATGAAAATTCCTGTACTAGAAGTCGCAACATGAATGCAGGGAAAAATATTTTACAACAAATACATTTACCTCAAAATCTGCTCCTACACTCTTAATATTCACAGTTTGAATTTCATTGTGCTTAGCCCATATGATTTTCCCACTGTTGTCCATACTTGCTACAGGAACTTCACGACCAATTTTCACCATAATAGTTCCTTCATCATACCCAATCACAATCCTGCAAGATAGAATTGCATTGTACTCTTAGCCTTTTAGGCATAGCAGATTAAGTAAGAAGTATCACGCAAACTATTCATTGAAAAAAGAAACATACAACTGAAGAACTCAGGTCAAGCAACCTAATTAATTGATTTAACCTTCAATGAGCACATAGACATGCTCAAAAAAAATGGAAAGCGTTGTTCAAGCATCTAATGGCCGAAATAAAATATACTAGTATTTAATTATTAAAAAAACTGAAAGAAAAAAAACGTAAACCAGTTGCATGATTTAACCAAAAGTAATTACCTTCGGGAACCTTTTATATATCCAACTGCCCAAACTCTCTCAAGACCATAATTCAATGTATTTTCAAGCCTGAAAACAAATTAAATGGTCAAAAAAATCAAAAGCTAGATGAATTCAATGATATCACCGCATACATAAAAGCCTATTAAGATCAAAATATCCTAAGAGAACACTAAAATGATAAGCTAATGAGGACAAACTGTAAATAGTAATGCACCAATATGGCTCCAGACCATGAATTTCTACATCTAAGTGATGAATTAAGGAATGAAATGGAACCTTGATATTTATACAGAAACATAACCAGAAAAAAATCAGTTCCATCACAAAACAAATGGGAACTAAAAAATTTAAATAGGTAATTTAGTTATATTCTTGCATAATGATTCAAGTTTCCTCTACATTTCTTAATTTCCTGTCTATCCACAAAATAAATGGCCACTGGAAAAGAAAGGGAGAATATCTTCTATCCCAAGAATCACCTATATGTGGTAGCATGCCATATGCGAACCGTCCCATCCTCAGAACCAGTAATAATAATTGGAAGCTCAGGATGGAAACAAACTGCAGAAACATTGTGTGTATGGCCTTCCAATGTCTGAACACAACTCTTGGTTTGGTAGTCCCATACCTGCATCCATGAGAATTATTTGTTAACAGTTCCCTCAATATTTATTTAAGATGAAAAAGATAGCAGAATACAAATAGTAGCTGCTTACCTTAGCAGTGTGATCATCAGACCCAGTGATCAGGTAGGGCTTATCCCCACCTGTAAAGTAATCAACACAATTTACACCTTTCTGATGGGCATCCAAAGTAAAATTTGGGTCTGGGGATCCAAGGTTCCAAATCTAGAATTTCAAACAGATTCAAGGCTAATTTAGCATGGCTATACCAAACGAAATAGAAATATAATGAAAAACTTACAAATAAAAAGGCTCTTTATACCTTTACGGTACGGTCAAGAGATGCACTGGCAAAAGTGTTCGTATCTTTGGGATTAAAAGTTACTTGCATGACATAATGGGAATGTCCCTCGAATATCTGAGTACACACCCAACCCTTCTCCCAGTCCCAAAGTTTTATGAGCATATCATCAGATGATGACAACACATATGGAAGAGTAGGATGGACAGCCACACATCTAATGTAATCAGTATGTGCCTCAAATACTTTGACCTTATCCATGGTGTTGTAATTGTATACACGAACAAACATGTCATCAGCTCCAGCAACAACCCATTGTTTGCGTGCAATAAATTTGGCCGACCTGACTGCAAATGCGAGATGTCAAGTTTAGAAAATGATAATAATTCTATCACAAGAAAACAAGAAATGTAAAAAAAAATCAAGATAAGTCACCACATAAACAGATATCTACATACCTGGCAACTCAGTGACCTCAAATGACTTAGCCATGGTCTGTGCACCAGGTTAACAGTAACACTTATCAATAAGTGAAAAGTCCAAACAATACAAAAGGTTCTAAATAAGCCTAATACTACTTAAATAACATGTTAAGAACTCAAAACTTTATACGAATTAGATTCCATGAAACTAAAAAAAAAAATCTATAGCCCTATATTTGAATAATCATGTCAAAGGGAAAATGGAACTTGTACTGTTCAATAAAAGAAAAAAATGACACAAGCAAAATGAAGTCTTACAGATACAGGACTAGCCCTATATATAAAGAAAAAAAAATCCATGTTTCTCTGTGATGAAGTTTACAAAATTGTTCATTTCCTACTAAAAAATATATAATATTGAGAAAAAACTGAAAAAACACATAAGTTAGTGTTCAACTAAATTTCAGGTATTAATTGTGACCATAAAATATGTCCACCTATTCACCTATTTTCCAGTTCTGCCACAACTAACATGGAACACAGAAAAACATATAGTTTTGACAGCTATTCACAAAATATAAAACTTGCGTACCTGTGACTGGTAGTTCCAGATACACACAGTTCCAGAATACAAACTTGCTAGGATCCTTCAATGACAATTACAGCATATCATACGTCAACTTCAAGCTTGAAAAGATAAAATTCAAATAAATAGGAAACTACATTAAGGGTTGAAATTACCATGGTTCAGTAGGATGGAGATCTACAGATTTTACTCTCTCTGATCTTTGAGCAAGTTTCCTCTAATCCAGACATCACAATAAAGAATGTTACCATACAAATTACCACACACCCAATCCAAAATAACAAGAAGATCTAATCAACGCATAGAACGGAACTCGAAATGAAATGAATAACACGTACCTTAATTTCAAGTCTGAGCGGCTGTTAAACACCAAAGCCAAAAAAAAAAAATAGCCGAAGTCAAGAAAGAGATCTTAAATCAAACTCGTTCAATAAGAGGCCAATTATAAATCGCCGGATCAATATCCAAACATTCATAAAGGAAAAGCGAAAAGAAAAATCACTAGGCAGATCTTAACTATATTCAAATCCTTAATTCTCCGGCTTTGCTGCATAGTAGTGAAATTATAACAGAAAAAAAATGGCGACGTTGCAAAGCTAGTAAAACTCGAACTAAACATAATTCAGAAATCTTCGCAATTCCAATTCCATAAATTGAACATAAATTTGAGAAATAACTCCAAATAGGGCGGCCTTCGAACCAGATCTAATGCGGAATCAAAGAGATCAAGAAATTAAACTCACCATTTTTGCAAATTAAACAAGAAGAAGCTCTAGATCGAGATCGCGCTTCTGATAGAGAGAAATAGAGACTCTTCTTTGTGTGTGTTAAATGTGATGTCAACAAAATATGAATAAGGAGAGACAGAAGAAATGCTTTGGAATTAAGGGATCAGATTTACAGAAGTGCCACTCACTCACTGCCATGGTTAGGCTACGGTATATACTATCCCAGAGTAGAATGTGGATTGACGGTGCCGGTTGTTCTGGTTCTGATGTGTTAAAATGGACGGTGGAGATTTTTGGGATTAGAAAAGTTGTTGGGCCATTAGCATGTTGGATCTTTGATGGGTCGAATTATTTTTGGGGTTTCAATATTTTTTATATATAGTTTTTGAACATTTTGTAGAGTAGGATAGATATTTTATTGTTGGGTTATATTTTACATGACGGATTGATCTTGGCTATCGAAAAGTGCGACTTGAATGCTCTAATGTACTTGAAGCCCAGCTCTTGAACGATGACACCAATGCCGGAAGTGGAGGCACCATCAGCCTCTGAGCCTTGTTTCGATGCATTTCGCAGCTTCGGCAGACAATGAAGGTTCAAATTGGCCATATTTCCCGTCAAGTAAATCGAGCTACCGTTCCTTTAACGAGGAGAGGATTGAATAGAGAGCAAGGTTTTTATCGTTAAGATCACCCACCAGCTGCACTTTTGGGTATAATGGCAGATGATGCAGCCGAAATTATGGACGGAAGAAGATGGCTTGTGAATAATATATAGTTCGTAATTTGAGCTTAGCTCTTCCTTTATTTCCAGAAAAGAATAACTGATAAATTAACAATTACGTAAAACATTACAACAACGTTAACAATTACATACAATATTATTTTGTAATGGATTATGTAACATCTGAAAATAGCAATTATTGAAAATATTACAAAGTTCTAACAAAATTAGCATTGCTTACCTTAAAACATTATGAAATGAAGGGTAAACTACGTCAAATACACCAAACTTTAAGCGCTAACTTATTTATACCACTAACTTTTTAATTTTATCAATTTAACACTAACGTTTACTTTTAAGTGTAATTATCTCACTCTGTAGTTAATGATTTAACAGCGACATGACAACTCATTGTCGTGACGTTGCTGGATATCTTACCAAAACAACGTCGTTTTGTTTGAAGAAATTTAGTTAAAATTTGAGTTTAGTAGGATTTGAACTTTAGACCTTTAAAAATAAAAGATAAAGCTTAGCTACTCAACTACCTTAAGATTTTAGTTATATTCTTACAATTATAAAATACATATTATACAATTTAGATTATTTATAATTTATATTTTAAAACTAAGATAATATGTAGTGTTACTATATGGAAAATCACTTAAGTTTATGTTTTATCTACTTTTGGTCATTGATTTCAAAAAACATAAAAGATGGTCATTTTCGTTTTTATTTAATTAAGATGTAGTTAATTGCCCACCACTTTCATCGGCAAATCCTTACCACCAATTACCCATTCTCCTATCATTAGAAATCAAAGAACAATGTGTTAATCAATCGTCAAAACATTGAATATGAAATGTTCTATTCAAACTTTGAACAACGATCGATCAACAGGCGAATGGTGAATGACACGGCGAGAGGAGGAGACTTTAGTGCGGTGACAATGGCATGCTATCAACGGCGATGGTCGATGAATTTAGGGATTATGATTTTGGGTTTCTATTTTTTTAGATTTTCAGAAATTTAGGGTTTTTTTTTTGTGGTGTAGATGTTGAGGTTCTTATTGCCTAGTCTTCAATTTAGGTTTGATTTTGTATTTTCTCAATTGAAGTCTTCATATGTTGAGTTAAGCAAATGGCATGCGTTTTTTTTTTCTTTCTAGATTTAAGGATTGTTCCCTTAGCAGGTCAGAGATTTCTTGCTTTCCTTATGGTCCGGTTTGTACCCTGGTATGTAATGGGTTAGTTTGCATGGACCGAGCGCTTTGGTTTTGTGAAATTAACTATCTTACATGGTGCACTCTTTTTCTTCCATTTATGTTTAGGAATATTTTTTAATGAGGCTCATTTTTCGTATCTTGTTTTGCATGTATACCTTTGAATACAATAAAAGACACCTCCTTTAAAAAAACAAGGTGACAGAATACCAGTTTTCGCCTTTCTTCCACTAGAAATATCTTTAAATTCAAAAATAAGATTTTTATTCCTTGTATGTTTGGGGAAGGGAACTGCTAAAGATGAAGACAAAATACAACCTGAAAGCATGTTAAACATTAGATATGAATTTTACAGGGATAAAACTATTAGGACACACTCACAATCTGTTGCAAAATCAAATGATACCGAGAGTACTAACAGAATTTAATCTTTCAGAGTACTTTAATCTTATAGCTGTCAATCCTCGACCCATGCTTGGCTATTGGGTTTCTACCTCTTCCTTCTTACAGTCTTCGAGTTGGGTAAATTGTTACCTTGAAATGGAGAATCGGGAGGCTAAAAGAAATCAAACACAGTTTCATTAATTGGGTCACCTCATTTATCAGTTGTTAGAGCGTTCGTTATTTTATTTTATTCTCATCTCACATGACTTATTCTCACCTTTTAATCGCGTTAGAGAAACTCATGAACGTTTTCTATTATGACATTCTCTTAGAGTGTCATAGATTTACGAATGAGAATACTGTAGATTTAGGCATTATTAATCTCAAGCTCAGCTTTCATATTGTCTAATCTCCATGCATGTTACAGTATATCAATGGCTGCTTATAGCTCAACCATTATAATTGAACATCGTTCTAAATTACGTGAGAAATCAAATATCCAAGAATTATTAACGTCTCAGATTACGTCATTACAAGAAACAACCTCATCACTATCACATACTACCCTATTTGCATTAGTTTTAACCCACTCAGATGGCAGCTTGATTCATATACGCTTGTTAGAGACATCATGTACACCATCATGCTTTAACCAGAATCCTTAGTTGAATTGATGTCATTAATCGAGTGCCAATTCAATTGAGAAATTATTAAAATAATTTTTCATTTAAATAAAAACTGATATTATATAATTATTGTTATTTTAAATTTAATTTTGTATTTTTTCATTTTTTATATAAGTTTTAAATAAAATAATATGAGAAATTAATTATAAATCATATCTTATTTAATATAATTTATACACAAATTATTTATTATCAAACTTATAATTATTTTTTTAAACTTATTTTGATAGAAAATGTTTTTATTAAAATAAATGTTCTCTTCAACCTACACCTACTGCAAGTATCTCTATTTTCATATATATTACAAAATCAAAACCCCTTCACTTATCTTTGAACTTTAAGGAACGATAATATTATTTATTGACTTTATTTTTAACATTACTTTCACGTTTCGCCAGCGTGATATATGGAACCAATTTGACTTGATTATGATCAACAATTCTGCGCCTCACTACGTGAGGCTCAGCTTGGATTTAGAGGTAAGTTTAATATATATAATATCTTTTTAAGAGAATTAAAATGATCCAGAAAAATAATTTTATTGGTGTGATTAATAAGAATAATAAAAATTTTGAGAGAATAAAATAATCTACTTTATGTTAATCATTATATTATTTGCAGAATAAAATCAAGGTGAAAATGGTTATCTTGCCTTTTTTTTTTCTTTCTTTTTCTTGATATTCAAAACATTTTCTTTTATGCCATCTTCTTGTTTTGACACCTTACGAAGCAATGTCGTTATCCTCCCAAAACTTATTTGCAGACTATCTATTACAGGTAACAAGACACATGTGCGGCTAACCCAGAGAATAAAAAGCCATTCACGTATTCATATATTAGTAAGTGCTTATAAACCTCATATTTATTGAATGTTTTGTCGTAAAAGCGGTTGTATTCATTAGGTAAATCAAACCCTAATTCAAAAACTGTTCGTATTATACATTCAATACCCTCGAACAAATCGAACCGGTCTATGTTGTTGTCTTGATTTGTTTTCAATTAAGGTCGACCCAAAGTCAAATCCCGACGTCTTCTGTTATTTATTTTTAATGAAACGTGCAGATTGATCGGGTTTCCTATGCTGTTGTTTCCTGCAGTAGTGCTCCATTATATATAAAGTCAAAAGCATGCCGCTGCAAAAAGGTAACTCATGGAAACTTCTTTAATTTTGCTACTGTTTTGGGTTACATGGTTTTGAAAAACATCACTCCTCGTGCCTTGCTTTCGACAATTATTATTATTAAATGATTATTGCTTTGTTAATTCTGATTAAAATTAAGATATTGGATAACAAGTGCACAAGACTGGCATGGAGAGTCATTTGAACATCGCAATAAACATGATACAATTTTTTCATTACAAAATGGTCACCCGACTTCCAAACTCGTCATTTTTCATTAAAAAATAAACGATATTATGAGCTAATCGTTAACTTGTTGACTGTGATATGATAAAATTTGATCCCGAAATCTCAAACAACTATCATATCTCACTCATCAGGTTAACGTCCAACTTAAACAACCATTAATTTTTTTAACGAATAAGGACAAGTCTGGAAAATAATGAATAGTTGGATGACTATTTTATAAATTTTAATAGTTGAGGAATTCAACAAAGCAACACTCTATAGTTGAAAGACCATTTTATAATTTTTAATAGTTGAATGACTTAATAAATCATTACCCTATAATCGGGAAACATTTACGTTGTTTACCCTACTTTTAAATATTCCCTTTGGCAAAGGCAGTTCGAAAAGCTATGGATGGGCATGAGTCGGGTTTTTGGTCCACCCGACCCAACTCGAGAACAAGGAGTCTTCCACCCGAGACCTGACCCGACCAAAATAAGTTTTCACCCTATATAACTTAAAAACTCGACCTGACCCAACTCGATCCGAAATAATAAAAAATTTATTTTTATTCAATAAAAAACAATGACTTAATTGAAAAAAAATAATATATAGAAGAATATTATTGTAATTATTCCTAAATATTTAAGGTAAAATTATATATTTTTTGGGTCGGGTCGGGTTGGGTATTTTTAACCCTAAACCCGAACCCGACCCAACCCGAACATCACATTAAAAAAACCAGACCCGACCTCAATTTTTTTAAAAAAAATCTAACTCGATCAAATCGGATCGGAACCCGTCGGATTCGGGTCTCATCCCATCCCTAAGAAAAGCTACATGTATTTCTTTAAATTACTTTTAGCAAGGCTTTTGAGTTTAAGACACCAGGATAGAACTATGTTAATTTAGAACATTTTCCCCGAATGTCGATTTTTTAAGCCCATTCAACAAAAATAATAATTTTGCAATCAGACACTCCAAAAATATTTTTTTATGCTTTCGAGGTTATTAAAACATTAGTATTAAGCATTGTTTTAATAAAAATATTATTTTGAATTGTTACCTCATTAACCTAGCAAAAAACTCTACTCGTATTGGTTAGTTAAATCCTGGATATAATGAATAAACCTGACTTGATAATCCTCTAACAAGGCTCATATTCAATATTACATGATAAAATCCAAAGCTCAATCAAAATAAATTAAAATAAATAGATCAATTCTTTTTTCAATAATATTTTTTTTTTTCTAAATTCTTCAAGAGATATTTGAAGCACGTAGTGTATATTGTAAATTTTCTTAAAATTTAAAAATTCTTAAAACAGATTATAAAATTAAGAAAAACTATTACCCAAAAAAGCATTATCTAACACAGTTATGTTAGTATATATAACTTCTATCCAACAAGGAAACATATAACATAATATATTTTTTTCTTAAAAAATTGATTACCGGACATAATTTACATTAAGCTACAGATGCTTTACATTTCTTACAATATTTTCTCTTATCTAAAATCCAAATTCAACCCCTAAAATATTGGAATTACAAGAAAAACCCAATTACCCTCGTTATGTAATTTTAGTAAAATACATAAATTCTCAATGCATTCCGTTTCATTTACCTTTGAAGATCGCGATGGTAAGTAGGGAAAAGACTAAACAAGCCTAGTCAGACAAATACCAACAAACTGCACCATAACTACCCTCTGATAGATACCCTTCCAAGTTTCACTTCTCTATAAATTCACAGCCAATGCTCGTCCTTCTCCCACCGAAAACTAAGAAAAGAAAAAAGGGGAAGGGAAATGGGTGTAAACTCAAACAGGGTTGAAGATTTCTTTAGCCAAACTGGAAATACAAGTTTAACACCTGTTAAGGTTTCTACAGAGATAGCAATGCCAGCACCAGAGGCTACGACGATGGAGATACACAGTGTTTGCATGCCCCCAAAGAAAACCACTTTCCAGAAGCTCAAACACAGGCTTGCGGAAATATTTTTCCCCGATGATCCTCTCTATGGATTCAAGAACCAGACGTGGTGTAAGAAGCTGGTTATGGGAGTCAAGTCTTTGTTCCCGATATGCCAGTGGGGTCTTGAGTACAATCTGGGGCTTCTTAGGTCTGATATTATCTCTGGTCTCACCATTGCTAGCCTTGCAATCCCTCAGGTAAAAACCATTTAATCAGCTCACTACACAACAAAAAGCATCTCTCGATCTCTGTCGTGGTTGTTCATGGATTTTTGTCCACTAATCAATATTAGTGGACTGGGCATGTTTATGAATATATTCCAGTTTCTTTGATATCATTAGACTGACTTTAAAAGAAGAAGAACGGTTTCCACTGAATGTGTGATTTATGTGAGATTTTTTCTTTTATTAATGATAAAATAATTGTAGTTTAAATTAAAAATATTAGGCTTGATAAGAACTTATCTCAAGATAATCCTCCCCTAATTAATAAATCCTCATGTGAACTTGTGGAAATGATCTTTGCATGTCAGATAAGACAGTTAATTATGTTTCGGATCAAATCAAAATTCTTTCATTGACAAAAAATAAACTCCTTATTCTTTTTTGGTAATCTATTTTGTTTTGATGGACTGCAGGGAATCAGCTACGCAAAGCTTGCAAATTTGCCACCAATCATCGGTTTATGTTAGTATAAGAAATTCAGAACCAAAAATACTCTATCTCCAAGTTGAATGCAATGATGGATAAATCCAAATTATTAACTCTATCAATTCATGCAGATTCAAGCTTCGTTCCCCCTTTGATTTATTCAGTCCTAGGGAGTTCTAGGCATCTTGCTGTTGGTCCAGTGTCCATTGCTTCCTTAGTGATGGGCACAATGCTCAGTGGAAGTGTCTCCCCTACTAATGAGCCAATGCTCTACCTTCAATTGGCCTTCACTGCTACCTTCTTTGCTGGTGTATTTCACGCATCTCTGGGTCTCTTAAGGTAAACTTTGATTGTTAAGAAGACGTCTTTTTGTTTCTCCTCTTATTTTCCTAGAGGTTTAATTGATAATAAGAAGCTTAAGATTCTTCCACTGTGGAAAAGTGCGATATGCATATTGATTCTGACTTAGTATCTGTTAAACAAAGGCGTTCCTGAACCTTAAGCATATTGGACTGTAGGCACAAAAGCTACTTCTTTTATCTATTAAGATTTTAATTGATTCTGGTTTTGATTTACAGGTTAGGCTTTATTATTGATTTCCTATCGAAGGCAACACTTCTTGGATTCATGGCAGGTGCAGCAGTCATTGTGTCATTACAACAGCTAAAGGGGTTGCTTGGAATAGTTCATTTCACAAACAAGATGCAATTGATACCTGTTTTGAACTCTGTATGTGAGCACAAAAATGAAGTAAGTGGGTTCACCAAGGGAAAGAAATGTAAACTTCCCTTTATTCATCTTCTTTCTTTCTTTCTAAAATAACTAGTAATTAGAACCATCTTGGAAGGGCTCTTCTTGTTTTTTGGCCAAGAATGTTGATTATTTGTCGGAAAGGGGCAGTTTACAAATGCTTGCATATTCATTGCCTGGGATGATTTTGATGAATGAAAATCTACACCTCTGATTCAATCCTATACACTAAACCACTGAATCATATTATGCATGGTTTCATGTAGAAAGAGATGTATTCTACTTTTGAAAAGTAACAAAATGCTGCAATGCTAATACTGGTTTAAATTCATCTGCAGTGGTCATGGCAAACTATTGTAATGGGATTTGGCTTCCTGGTCTTTATGTTGACAGCAAGATATGTTGTAAGTATCTCTATTTGACCACCAAAAAGTTTGTCCAGATTCTAGCTTAGTCCTAAATAAGTTTTGATGTTTGAAAGTTTTGATACAGAGCACGAGGAAACCGGATCTTTTCTGGGTATCAGCAGCTGCCCCGTTAACGTCCGTGATTCTCTCAACGATCTTAGTCTTCTGCCTTAAATCAAAAGCTCATGGAATCTCATATGTAAGAAATGATTCTTCTACTCTACTTTTATGTAAAAGAAAAAAATTATCCAAATCTAAATTGCCTTTCCCTTTATATTCCACAGATTGGCCACTTGCAAAAGGGTTTGAATCCACCTTCATTGAACATGCTATACTTCAATGGCCAACATCTGGCTTTAGCTATCAAGACTGGACTTATCACTGGGATCCTGTCCCTTACTGTAAGCTTGCCTTAACCAGCACTGTCATTGATTTCTTTATTCGATTACTAAAACCCTTTTTGTTACAGAACGTTATTGGACAACATAAACATTCTATTCCAAACCATTTTATGGATGGCCTACCTTACCTATAAATGATTGTGTGGATTTGCATGGGACTGCCATCATGTTCTTGATATCTATTTTCTGTATGATTTTTCTCTCTAATATCCAGATGATTTATAATGTTTTGCAGGAAGGGATTGCAGTGGGAAGGACATTTGCTGCTCTAAGGAACTACCAAGTTGATGGAAACAAAGAAATGATGGCCCTTGGTCTCATGAACATGGCTGGTTCTTGCACTTCATGTTATGTTACAACAGGTGTTGACTCTCTCACATAGTACTTCCAATATAAAAACATTTACTTTTTATAGAATCTAACACTATTCTCTTTGACACGTCTTTTTCAGGATCGTTTTCTCGATCTGCAGTAAATTACAATGCTGGAGCTCAAACAGCGGTCTCTAACATCGTATTAGCTGCAGCTGTGCTTGTGACTCTGCTGTTCCTGATGCCACTATTTTATTACACCCCTAATGTCATCTTAGCAGCCATCATCATAACAGCAGTGATAGGGCTTATTGATTACCATGGGGCATACAAGTTGTGGAAAGTAGATAAACTCGATTTCTTGGCTTGTATGGCTTCCTTCTTTGGGGTTCTTTTCATCTCTGTTCCTCTGGGACTTGCCATTGCAGTAAGCATTTTAAACTTTTCCAAGTGGTTATGCTGTCATCTCATCTTCTCCTAGTATTGTGTTTGTTAAAAGCATCGACATACTGGAATTGCAGGTTGGAGTTTCTGTATTCAAGATTCTCTTGCATGTCACCAGGCCAAACACTCTGGTATTGGGGAATATTCCAAGAACACAAATTTACCAAAACCTCCACAGATACAAAGAAGCTTCAAGGGTCCCTTCCTTTCTCATACTGGCCATCGAATCTCCAATCTACTTTGCAAATTCAACTTATCTACAAGAAAGGTAACCCCATAAATGTCTCCTTTGAATCTTACCGTTGATAGGCCTTTAACCGTACAATATAACATCAGGCAGAAATGTTCATAGGCCTTTAACCGTACAATATAACATCAGGCAGAAATGTTCAATCAGTCTAGGAATTGGTTGACTGACTGAAGGAATCTTTGTTATAGGATCATAAGATGGATCCGAGAGGAGGAAGAACGGATTAACGAAAACCATGAAAGTGCTTTGAAATGTGTAATTATTGACATGACTGGTAAGTTATACATTTTTCCTTTAAGCCCAAGCTTCTATCTTTTTCTACCAAAAAGATATCCCGACTGTATTTGGCTAACAGCGATGCAATTTTATTATAGCCGCCACAGCAATAGATACAAGTGGCATCGACCTGTTATGTGAACTAAGAAAGTTGCTGGAGAAAAGATCACTTCAGGTAAATGATTGTCGATTTTCATCAAATGAAATTTTAGTGTGTGCTTATGGTTTTGACACTTGGTTTTTTGGTCATCTTCAGCTAGTGTTGGTAAATCCAGTGGGAAGTGTGATGGAGAAATTGCATCAGTCGAAAGCCTTGGAGTCATTCGGAACGAGTTCAGTCTATCTCACAGTAGGGGAAGCAGTGGGAGACATCTCAGCTTCATGGAAGCCTCAACCATGACGACATTGTAGACAAGAAGCAAACCCTTGACTAACCCATTTAGACCCTTTAGCTGTCTTGAAAGAGGTTCGACGTAGACAAGACTCTTTTTTCTTTTTCATTTTGGGAGAAACCCCTAAATCAATTA
The DNA here is from genome assembly GCF_006381635.1 of Hibiscus syriacus. Taxonomy (NCBI): domain Eukaryota; kingdom Viridiplantae; phylum Streptophyta; class Magnoliopsida; order Malvales; family Malvaceae; genus Hibiscus; species Hibiscus syriacus. The sequence continues at coordinate 121,085 of NW_024061769.1, read as the reverse complement.
ATCATTATGCGTTGGTTTATTAGAGAAATGAAAGTTAAACCTTGTTGCATTCCATAAAACCAAAGAAGATGATGCCTCGTGGTTTCCCAAAGTTATATCTTCTGAATTTCACATTGGAATGTAAGAAATTAAGCAAATTTCATGTCACCAGATTAAAGGATGATAAGCAACTCAATTAAGAAAAAGATAAAGCTGGAAAACAGTATCAGCTGCAGCGAATCATCTTTCGCAAAGCGACCTAAAATTCTAAACTAAGCTCTCCCTCAAATGAATGCATACTTATGTGCTCTAGCTTCATATCACTTAACCAACACTAATCCCGAGCTACTATGGCGGCTCTCGGCCATCTTTACAAGCACTTCCGTATTATATCCAAAAGCAATGAGCATATATTATTTAACTTAAGCTAGTTCTTTCTCATTGCGGATTAGATTTCATATTTAGAGAACTATATCCTTAAGCTCTTCCAAATAAGTGAAGAAATACCATTAACTTTAATGCCGCAAGGGATTTCTTCACACATGATTCTTTGTCAGTCAAATATCTGCATGGAATAGTTTCAAATTCAGTCCATAGTATGACATTAAATGAAACAAAAAATAATTATTAAATGAAAAGGAAAAAAGACCGTAAATAATTTAATAAAAAAATCTTTTTTCCAACAGTTGGGGGTTAAGAATCAAAAGAAAAAAAAGTAAAAAAAAACTATTTTTTCCTGGAAATGCCTCCAAGAACATCACTGCTATAAACCAATAACGAAAGAAAAAAACATTTATTTTATAATTAAGAAGTCACTTTTAGCATATATATAGGAATCATATCTTACTTCATCTGTATCGAGTGGGAATCTCTCTGAGTTCCCTTTTAATGCATAAATATTCACCTAGCAAAGCCATCACTGCAACTCCTGTACCATTCACAACCCACCAGGTAACAGAGGAAGGCCAACCTCCATATATAAGGCATATAAAAAGATGGATAATATAGAGGGTGGCTGAAAAATCTAAGCACTTCTTTGCCCTTTCAATCAAATAAATCATGTAGCCGGCTCTGCATAAGACCCAAATAAAACAAAAATACAAGTTAAAATGAGCTAAGTTCAGAAAATGCCTAGATTATTAGTACAATATGCTTCCAAGTCTTAATGGAGATAATATCTTCATAGAAATAATATTTAGATCCCGCCATTAATTCACAACTAAATAACCCTCGTACCGAAAAACTGAATCAGCAAAATAACAGATTCAATGGCTTGGGCTGGGAGGTAAATTACTTCCAAACTTAACTTCAAAGTCCTAAAAAGAGTTAAAGGCTCAATCAACTTTGCATTTGGACTTCAAAAAGCATGTGCAGAGATTTCTAAATCCTAGTGTTTAGTATCAAAAATAGTAGAGATGTCATAAAACTAACGTCACACACCATTATTAAACACCAAAACTGCAGGACATAATTTGTATATATATATATTTTATCAAAGCCAGTTCTACAACTTATAACCATGGATAAAACAAAAGCAATGGGGATTAATTAGTTCAATCGTAAGCAACCATTAGGTGTTATGAGGTACACAGCAAAGGTTAGGCCGTGGTTGAGCAAAACATTCGTTTATGAAAATAACTACTTACTTATATTCAAGCAAATCTAATAGTTAGTAAATCCACATGGAATCAGACAGTAACCGATCATGTCTTTTATAAAGGCAATTGAAACTTAGGCAGATAATGATTCAAATGAAACAAAGGAGGAAATTATATTCTTAGTTTTTCACCCTGAAACAGCGCTGAACAGAAACGAAGCAATGACACTCCAGCCGGCAAAGGTGGAGGATGTAAGAGTAGCAAAGTCAAAGAAATAGACCAAGCTCATACGAGAAACATGAGTACCAACAAGAAAGGACAAGAAGACTCCAAGCATAAGGTAGTATAAGCATTCAAGGCAAACAATTTGGGCTACAATAAGCCTAGGATCCCATACCATCCCCCCATAGAAATGACTGCAATTGAAATAAGCCAATTCCTTATATCCAAGTGTCAGATCCTAAAAAAATAACAGGTTCCTTTGAATAGTTTTCTTCGAACCTCAATTCTTGCAAGATATTAGATGGACCAATGCAAACCGTTGGCTGCCATGTTGAAGCTTTTGAAAGCTGAAGAAAAACCCAGTTTTTAAACAGTGAAAATTCAATGCTAAACTGAGTTTGATGTTCAATTTTTTTCACTTTTTAGTGTACCCAAGATCGAGACTCGGTGAACTCGTATCAGGTAAATCAGCGAGTAAAGGAACAAATCCAAATCTGATAAGAAAAATCAACTGTTATTTCTCAGATAAATTAATCCCAATTGTAGATGCTCGGTTTTGTCCGGGGACTCCGTTCGAGTTCTAGATCCAGTACGAGTTACAGTGTGGATCAGTGAGAGCCCAAATAAGTCCAAACCTGTTGGAGGCCCAGCTCAAGACCAATGGACAGCAGTTGTATGCAGAAAAAGAAAGAGATCGATGTTGGTTTTTAGCAGTTGAAATAATCAAATAGTGGGGAATTAAAAAACTGTAAAGAGTCAGTTTTGAGGGGATGAACCACGGAAAAACTATCTAGAGATTGACGGGGGGTCTTCGGCTACGGAGAAAAAAATTTTAACAAAAAAAAACAGAGAGGGAAAATCGAATGTAGAACAAAAAAAACAGCATTTGTGAATCAAAGAATGTAACAGCGGGTTTTACCCATTTTTCTTCTGAAATCAAGCAATACAAGCAGTACATTCATTCCTCATTTCTTTCGATCAACAACTCAACAGCATAAAACAAAGCATTTTCAAGAAATTGAAAACAAGAGGAGTTCGATTCATTACCTTAACGGAAGAAGGAGCTAACTTCGTAAAAAAGAGAACCTCACCAGAGCCATCGGGGTAAGCATCCGAGTATTCATTAGAGCCCTAAGGTTGTTGTGTTGTTTATTTTTAGGATTAGATTTACGTTAAATGGTATTGGAGGATTTCATAAACATGAAAGTGAGAATGCCCAAAAATCATTCGATTAAAATTTTGAGAGAAGATTAAAACAAGAACCATTCGAAAGATAACCTAGAATAGTAAAGGGCGAGAGAGAAATAGCTTACCTTGACCAAGCGTCGGGGGTCGCGTTCTTAGGCCAATCGAGTGTTTGCATGTGGGTTTTGGGGTTGAGGTTCTAGGTCGTTTAGGTTGTTTGTTAAGTGCTTAGGGTTCTGTTTGTTGAGCTTTAGAGAACGTGGTCATTGCATCTAGTCTAGTGTTGTCGCCGAGGGAAAGAAAGGGGAAGAAGAGAGTCGATTAGGAGAGAATGGAGATGGGATTGCAGCTGGGATATGTTACAAGTGAATTTAGAGTTTAGCTATTACCCTATATTTTGTATATATGGATTCATTGAAACGACAGTGTTTAAGGCGGCCAGATTTGACATAGGTTATTGGTGATTTAGGTCTATTAGTTTTAACCGTTTCTCATTTTAATCCTTAAATTGATATTTTCGTATTTTTAATTTTGCTTCCATATTTTACGTGCATTTAATTTAAGTCCTTAATTAGTAATGTATTTAGTTTCTGTTGTTTAGATATTTCACCTTTAATTTTCGCATGTTTCGTTTTAGTCCTTAATTCGAATGTTTCTGTGTTTTTAGTTCAGTTTCTTTATTTTAAATGCGTTTAAATTTAGTCCAATCTGTGCTTGTATAATTTTCGCAATTTTAAACATTTGACCCTCGTGTTTTGCATGTTCTATTTTAGTCCATTTAGTGTGTTTAATTGAATTTTGCATTGATTGTATTTCTGACCCATTACTTTTAAAATTTTATTTTGAGGCCATGTGTTTACTATTTTATGCATGTTGGCAAGGTTAATATAGATTTACTTTAAGTGTATACATGTATATGTTATTTCAAGCATGTTGTTCATACGCATGTATTTAGGTATAATTAGTTGTTGAAAACATTTTGATATTTCGATATAACAAATTAAGTTAAATGAATTTTAAGATTTTCCAAAATGATTTTCTAAATATATTCGATATAATTATTCGAATATCAAAACAGTACTCAAAACATTTCAAAAATCATTTTTAATCCTTACTTAAGTGTAAAATTAAGTTTTAATCTTAAAACAATTTCAAAATAATCTTTCAAAGTATTTCGAACAATTTCAAAGCCAAAAATTCCAGATTGCTCAGAGGGAACCGATTCCCCCCCAAGGGGGTACCGATTCCCCCTGAATGGTTTGGCTCCGAGATTTCCAGAATGCTCGGAGGGAACCGATTCCCCCATAGGGGGTACCGATTCCCCCCTGTTCAACGGTCGAAATATTTGAATTTTTACACTTAGGGAACCGATTCCCTATAGGGGGTACCGATTCCCCCCACGCTCCAAACTGTTTTATTAATTATTTTCACACTAAAACGGCTATATGATCTTCACTAATCATCCCCAACGTTCAGAAGAGATTCAAGGTGTATTTAAACAAGTTCTGAAGCCCTTGATCAACAAGAAATTATAGAGAAACAAGAGAGAAAGCATCAAACACCAAGTTTGTGCAAATCAAGCCAATTTTTTCCTTTCAATATTCATTTTGCTTTCAAGAACACCATTTGTGCTCATTTGTAATTATCTTTGAGTGTTCTTTTCTTGTTCTAGAATTGTGCAAACATCTTACCTTGTGAGGTTTTCTTGTAAGTTTACAAATTTGTAATCTTCTCTTTGGGAAAAAGAGTGTTCTCAAGAGTTGGGGTATACTCTTGAGGGATTTTGTAAGGTTATCTCTTTGGCCTCAAAAGAAAGAACAAATTAGTGAATTTGTTGGAAAATCCTTAGTGTGGATAGCTAAGGTAGTGGACGTAGACTTTGTTTGAGAAAGTCGAACCACTGTAAATCGCTGTGCAATTACTTTCAATTTTTCTGCAAAAGCTTCCACGAAATTTTTAATTGCCAATTCACCCCCCTCTTGGCCGATTCCGTCGATCGATTAACTCAACAATTGGTATCAGAGCCTCACTCATTTGAAGGTTTAACCGCCTCTTGAGTAGATCCGGGAAGAGTTAAATCGATAAAGATGGCGTCCACTTCCGGTTCATTCTCCATGGAAGAATCCAGACCAATTGGCGTGCCTCTACACTTCAATGAAACAAATTATCGTCGTTGGAAGAGGTTCATGATGATGTTTATTCAAGCACATGATATGGAAGCTTGGATGATAATCGAGAACGGATATTCTTTTCCTACGAAGAAGGTAAAGAAGTAGAGTAATCAAGAACGGAAGGAAGCTCAACAAAACACAAAGGCTATGCATATGTTGTGTTGTGCAATTGATCCTAATGTATATAAAGGAGTTTCTTCTTGTTCAAGTACAAAGGAAATGTGGGATAAGCTTGAGGAGATCTATGGAGACAAGGAAAAAAGAAGAACCAATAAAAGTGATGTCTCTATTAGCTCTCACAGAGCCAAAGGTATCTTCTAACTCAAATAGATTAAATTCAAAATCTTTTAGTGAGTTACAAGATGCTTATGATGAATTATTTTCGGAGTTTGAGACCATGAACTCCAAATACAATAAATTGATTTCTAAATTTATTACTAAAAATGATCTTATTTTGAAAGCTAAAAAGGACTTGGAAAATAAAAATGAAATGTTGAAAAAGGAGTTAGAGCTTTCAAAAATAAAATCAGAAAACTTTGAAAAAGAAATTTTCAAATTAAACAAACTTCTTCTAGAAACTAAAATGGATTTTGAACAACAAAATGAAATTTCGAAGAAGAATTTAGAGCTTTCAAAGATAAAATTTGAAAGTATGGAAAATGAAATTTTCGATTTAGAAGTTAAGCTTGAATGTTTAACAAAAGAAAAAGAGATCATTTTAAATAATTCATCTAGTTCAATAATGACAATATGCTCACATTGTCATTATCATGGTCATAAGGAACATACTTGTCCTTTAAAGAAAGGAAAACGATTTAAAATTAGACAAGTATGGGTTCCAAAAGGAACAAGAGGCATTGAAACTAATGTTCAAGGATCCAAAGCAATTTGGATACCAAAATACACTTAAATGTCTCTTGTAGATGTGTGGGAGCAATGGTGATGAAGATGATGATATTCAAGATGCTCTAGCCACACATGAAAAAGGAATGGGTAACCTCTAAACTTAATGTTATTATTTATTTGGTTGCTCATTTAGTTTGTGCATACATGAGGTTTTAAATATTGAATAATTTTGATTTTGCATAATTGTTTTATTCTCATGTATTTTGAAAATATTGTTATGATGAACATTTTAATTTATATTTATTCTTCAGAATTTTAGTTCATCATAATAAAACTTGGTCAAAATTTTAACGTAATTGATATTCATTTTAAACCATTGATATAAATTTTCAAACAATTTGATTTTTGACCTTAAATTTTGTTTTAATGTTTATGCAAGTAATTTCAAAGTTTCAATGATATCTCTCTAAATCGATATCAATCTTTAATGCATAACATCTTTATAAAACTTTATGCATATGCTCTTAATTTTGATAATCAACATTGTATAATGGTTTATATGTGAATGGGTTAAAGCATAATCTTTTGAATAATGAATTTGACAAAATATACAATGTCTTATTTTCTTTTAAATTAAAAGTTTGCAAAATTGATTGACATTGCATCTATTTCGATTATGCTTATCGGTCATAAATAGGAAACATATACATGATGCATTTATATTTTATTTACATGACTATTTTTGTGCCTAGTTGCTAAGGATGAGCATGATAGTTGGTTATGGCATAGGAGACTAGGACATGCTAGTATGAGTGTTTTGCAACGGTTAATTCAAGGTGATTTAGTTCGAGGGTTGCCTAAGCTTAAATTTGATAATGATAAAATCTGTGATGCTTGTGCTAAAGGAAAACAAAAGCGTGTTTCTTTTAAATCCATTAATGACGTATCAACTAGTAGAGTATTACAATTGATCCATGTAGATCTTTTTGGGCCAACTAGGACTACTAGCTTGGGTGGAAAATAATATGTATTTGTCTTGGTAGATGACTATTCTAGATATACTTGGGTTCTATTTTTAAGTACTAAGGATGAAGCATTAGAACAGTTCATCACATTTTCAAAAATAATCCAAAATGAAAATGGTTACTCTATAACTAGTGTTAGGAGTGATCATGGCATTGAATTTGAAAATCTTGGATTTATTGAATTTTGTAATTCTAATGGTATTAGTCATAATTTTTCAGCACCTAGAACCCTCAACAAAATGGAGTAGTTGAGAGGAAAAATCGAACTTTAGAAGAAATGGCTAGAACCATGCTTTGTGAAAATAATTTGCCAAAATATTTTTGGGCGGAAGCCACAAATACTGCTTGTTATGTTGTTAATCGAGTAATGATTAGGCCAATTTTAAAGAAAACTCCATATGAAATTTTCAAAATAAAAAGCCTAACATTAGCTATTTCCATCCTTTGGATGTAAATGTTTTGTTTTAAACAACGGTAAAGAAAACCTTGGCAAATTTGATGCTAAAAGTGATGAAGGAATTTTTTTTGGGTTACTCCTTAAATTCTAAAGCTTATCGAGTATTTAATAAAAGAACTTTAGTTGTAGAAGAGTCTATACATGTTGTTTCGATGATAATCCCCTTCCGAGGAAGGATTCTTCTGTTAATGATGATGTAGGTATTGTACAAGAAAATGACGTTAGACATGACGTTGGAGATCATCATCAAAGGAAGAAACAAAAGATGAGGAAACTCATGATCCCTCGAGAATCCAACCAGTGAAGAAAGGGAAGTATCTTTTCTAAGAGAGTGCACTATGTCAAGGATGGTGAAATTATAGGTGATCATCAAAAGGGGTAACTACTCGATCTTCTCTTAGAAATATCTGTAATTATGTTGCATTTATTTCATGCATAGAGCCTAACAACATCAAAGAAGCATAAAAGATGAACATTGGATTATGGCTATGCAAGAAGAATTAAATCAATTTGAGAGAAGTAAGTATGGACATTAGTTGAAAGGCCTAGTAAATCTATTGTAGGTACTAGATGGGTTTTTAGAATAAACTTGATGAAAGTGGTATATAGTGAGGAACAAGGCTAGACTTGTTGCTCAAGGCTATACTCAAGAAGAGGGCATAGACTATGATGAAACATACGCTCCCGTAGCTAGGATGGAAGCAATTAGAATGTTATTAGCATTTGCATGTTTCAATGAATTTAAATTATATCAAATGGATGTTAAAAGTGCATTTTTAAATGGTTTTATAAAAGAAGAAGTGTACGTGGAACAACCTCCAGGTTTTGAAGATTCAAATTTTCCGGATCATGTTTTAAAATGACAAAACTCTTTATGGTTTAAAACAAGCTCCTAGAGCTTGGTATGAAAGATTGTCAAATTTTTTAATTGAAAAAGGTTTTTTAAAGGAAAGGTTGACAGTACATTATTTTTAAAGAGAAAAGGTAAAGATTTATTAGTAGTTCAAATTTATGTTGATGATATATATTGGTTCTACTAATGATGTTCTTTGCCAAGAATTTTCTAAGCTAATGCAAAGTGAGTTTGAGATGAGCATGATGGGGAGCTCTCATTTTTTTGGGACTTCAAATCAAGCAAAGAAAAGATGGCATCTTCATTAATCAAGCTAAGTACGTCAAAGATATGCTCAAGAAGTTTGGACTGGAAAATGGGAAACCTCATAACACTCCAATGAGCTCTTCAACAAGCTTGACTTAGATGAAGAAGGTAAATGTATAGATGTTAAATTATATAGGTCAATGATTGGCTCTTTGCTTTATCTAACCACAAGTAGACCGGATATTATGTTTAGTGTTTGCTTGTGTGCTAGGTTTCAATCATGTCCTAAAGAATCACATTTACTAGCTGTTAAGAGAATCTTTAGATACCTTAAGGATACTCCTAGTTTAGGACTTTGGTATCCTAGAGACTCTAGCTTTAGCTTGCATGCCTTTTCTGATGCGGATTATGGAGGATGCAAATTAGATAGGAAAAGCACCTCCGGTACTTGCCAATTCCTTGGAAATATGCTGATTTCTTGGTTTTCAAAGAAACAAAATTGTGTTGCATTATCTACCACTGAAGCAGAATACATTTCAGCCGGTAGTTGTTGTGCACAAGTTTTATGGATGAAACAACAACTTTTTGATTATGGAATTGAAGTAGGTACCATTCCTATCAAGTGTGACAATACTAGTGCTATTTGTCTCACTAAAATCCCATCCAACACTCTAGAACTAAGCACATTGAATAAGACATCACTTCATTAGAGACCATGTCACTAAGGAAGATGTAGTTCTAGAATATGTTGATACTTTGCATCAATTAGCGGATATCTTTACAAAACCCTTAGACAGGAAAGGTTTTGGACACTTAGAAGAGAATTAGGTTTAACTAACCTATCTTCACTTAGTGTTTAAAATAATTTAGCACTTTTAATAAATACTGAAAAATGCTTATAATAATAATTTTTGATTGCATTCTTGCTATTAGTTAGGGGGAGTTTATGATTCTTAGTGAAAATTAATTTTATGTTCAAATAATGTTTAAAGATTAATTTAATTGTTTGAATATAATTATTTTTCAATATATGAGTTGCCTATACCACTAGAGACGATTAATTTAGCATTTTATGTGCTTAAAAGTCGGATTTTAGCATTTTGGTGCAGAGGGAATCGATCCCCCATGAGGGAACCGATTCCCCCTTTGAAGGGGAACCGATTCCCCCCACAGGGGAATCGATACCCCCCTGGGGTTCTGTTAAAATCGGGCAAGAACACCCAAAACCCCAAAACCTATTCCGCCGTTTCTCTCCCTCAAACACTCAAATCTCCATTCTTGCCTCAAATCATTGATTTTAATCAGAAATCACTTCAAATATCATCTCCTAAACTTGCAATCATCATTAAAATCGTGCAAACAACATCTAAATCCCTCAATCTTCATCTTTCAAGGTAAATTTTTCTAAACTCTCTATTTCATTGTTTTTGAATATAGGATTAGTTTTAATTAGTTCTAGGTTGAAATAGTGATTGGGCATTGATTGTTTAGTGATTAGAAACTAGATGTTACAACTAATTTCATCAAAAACACAAGAATTTTCCAAAATTTTTAAATTTTCGAAATTTAAAAAAAAATTGTTTTTCAAATCATTGTGTTTTGATTAAATTATGTTGTTGTTATGAAAAGTATACATATATTATTTCTCAAAACCATATTTTTCAAAAGTTTTTCAAAAACTTTGCCCATTAGGATTGATTTAGAGAACCTTGAAATATTGAGGACTCAATTGAGTTTTGGGATTAATTAAATTGCATACATTTGATTTTAAAATTACAGGTTATCCAATCTATTCCGATTTCCTTCACCATGTCTAATCCTAAACGTGCTAGTTATTCATCTAGTCGTTCACACCGACAACCAAATCCACCTCCAAATCCTCCACTTATTCCAATTTCTAATCCTAATCCTATTGATCCTAATTTGACTATCCAAAATTCGTGTTTCAATCATCCTTGTCCTAGAAATCATCGTTTTTGGTATTATCAATATTTCGACTCTTACAAAATACGGGAAGAACGTATTCCTTCTCGTCAAGCTATGTTAGCTATCAATTTTAAATATCTTCCTCTTTTACAAGAGTGGAAATTTGATAAACTCTTTGACCTTGAACCCATCGTTTACCATCAACTTGTTCGTATTTTCTATTCTAATGCCGTTTGTGTTAAAGACCAAACTGAAACCGAAACCATAGGAATTCGTTCCTACCTTCTAGGACAATTCTTATATATTGACTCGGCTTACATAGCCAATACATTCGGATTAGATAATGAGGGATTTCAAATGAAAAACAGGTTTTAGGATCTCGTTATAAAAGAAGGGATAGTGCAACTGTCCTAGACCTTCATGAACGTTTTCTTCATCTAATGATTTCTTGGTGGTTTCGACCATCTGGAGGTCGTTATTCTACTCTTAGAGCCTTAGATATTTGGTGGTTACATTGTTTCGAAAACAATATTAAAATCAACCTACCTCAGATTATTTTTGCTGAAATTGTTGAAACCGTAAATCTTGTTCCTAATAAAAAAATTTGTTCATCTCTTGTTTACGGTTGTATTTTGAGTAATCTGTTTTCCAAAGCTGGGCTTAGAGTCGGTCTAGATGCCGTTTTTTCTCTTAAGAAACAAATTAACCTTCTTTCCTTAACGAGAGCGGGATGGATTAAGGATAAGGAAACCGGGGAATGGGTTCGAACTTCTGCAACTACTCCGGGAGCTAGTTCTTCACAAGCTCCACCCGAAGCTGACGAAGATCTCGAGCTTGAGCAACTAATGCGAGACATCGATGAAGCTTGTAACACCCTCAACCCGTATCCGACCCGGATACAAGTCTGAGGTGTCACATTGACTTTTCAAACTTTAATCTTTTAACGAAAACCAATGAAATTTAAAACTTTTATTAAAATAACATTGTCACTGTACACGAGTTAACCAAAACAAGACAAAACTAATCAGAGCATTTGTAACTACCACTTTTCTTACATGCCAACACACTACATACAACAAAATACCTACTGTGACTTTACTTCTGATCTGATCGCTGAGTAGAGATAGGTTGATCTGCAAATTCCTATTCTTGATTCTCCTGCTCTTCGAAACCTACGTGTAAAAACACTTACACGCTAAGTCATAGACTTAGTGAGGCATAATTACATAATAAAGAATTACTAAAATATAAACAGGTCGTCTACTATCCAAACACAATTATACTATCATCCCATCATGTATTATACCACATATAAGCCAATATAAATCATAATAATACCATATTAAGATACAATTATATAAATCCTCGTTATGTCTTATTTAAGCCCATATACACTATTGAGAACCCAAGGTATACGAGTATTATGAGGTTGTGCACACGTATGCTGTCACCACAGCTCAATGAATATTCCGAAGGACCTATCCAGAGGTCATAAAGATCCTCGGTAACTATCCAGAGGTCATAAAGATCCTCGGTAAACTATCCAGAGGTCATAAAGATCCTCGGTAAACTATCCAGGTCATAAAGATCCTCGGTAAACTATCCAGAGGTCATAAAGATCCTCGGTAAACTATCCAGAGGTCATAAAGATCCTCGGTAAACTATCCAGAGGTCATAAAGATCATCGGTAAACTATCCAGAGGTCATAAAGATCCTCGGTAAACTATCCAGAGGTCATAAAGATCCTCGGTAAACTATCCATATGTTCCTTAGAACATAGGTATACTGTCCATATGTCTCGAAAGACATAGGTAGTTCTTCGACTCTTGGCATAGCAACTATACTTACAGTTCTCATAACTCATATCATGGCATTGTCTTTTACCTTATTACATATTCATACATCATAGCACATTTTTCTTTTTCTATAGCTCTTTATCACATGTTCATATGATCATCTTATTACCTATACCTTTTCATATAACCATTACATACATACATACATACATACATACATGTCATCATTTATGTTTTTATCATACTCCTATAGTATTATCCTTCATCTCTTTTATCTCTTGTTCATTTTTCATCCAATAACTTATATAAATGTATATATATCACGTATACTAGTTCCTAGGTCCCATCACACTAGCATTTTTCATATAATTCATGTCACCCCTCATATGATTTCATATTCATATTCTATATATTTCATATTCTTTCTTATGTCCTTTTCATACTTCTTATTTCATATTCTTATGAAATCATATTGATCATTTTAACTATTTCACATATTTAACACATTTATCTACCTATTTACACAACTCATATCATATATATATATACTGTAACATGTCAATACATATGCTCATTCATACATATAAACCATAACAAACACAACACACACACTTCATATACCTAATATAGATATCTCGTAACTCATTCATTTCTAAGCTCTAATCTGGAAAATAGACTTACCACAATCTGCATAGTATATCCCATAATGTATAAGGTATGAATTCATATCATATTTAATAATATTGAATGAATCATGTATCAAGATATTAAATCTAGACTTATCGCAATTCTAAAACTGAATATACTAACATAATCATGTTATGCACATGCACTCACCTTAGCCTTGTTTGAATTGAATCAATTCTAACCCTTCGATTACTTTGAAGCAAAGTCACGTTCAATATCTACATAAGCATAATTTTCAAGATGATTATCATATGCCTAAGTCTTGAAATTAACCTCTAATAGCCTACCAATTTAAGGGATTAATAGTTTAGTTTCTCTTCTTTCTTCTTCTTTTTTTTCATTATGGGGGAATCGGTTCCCCCCCTGGGGGTATCGATTCCCCTCTAGCATTCTAGAAATTCATATTCGTTTGAGGGGGGATCGATTCCCCTTGAATGGGTACCGATTCCCTTAGCCCAGAAATCCCATTTTGAGCTAAAAAATCACCTTATTTCAGCTCAAACCTTCCTATTTCACTTCCTTTAATACTCCTAACTTTAATACACATACTTAAACTTATTTCTATTCCATAATCACTTCTTTAACTTCAAATCTAGTCATTCCTATGTAATTGCAAAAATTATACTAGTTTTGCAACATGTTCAAATTGTTATTCTAACACTTCCTATCCCTTAATTAACTTGATGACAAGTCAAATTCAACTTCCAATTCTCAATATAAACTTTATTTCGATATTTCATTCAAAAACTTCAAATCTTTAAATCCTCATAAACTCTTCATTTTTTTGTTTTAAAGCAAATTAATCTTTTCTTAATCTTACTTAGCATCTAATAATCAAAACTAAACTTAAATTTCAGCACATAATCAACTCAAGAGAAAACTCACCTTTGCTTGGCTTCACACGTGAAGAAGAAGAAGAAAAAGAAGGGAACTCTGGAAACCTCTAAACTTTGTTTCCTTCCTTCCACGTGTATCTATATATACCATATATTATTATTATATTTTTATTTTCTTTACAAATGACCATACTATCCTTTCATTCCTCATTCTTTTCAATTTGATCTTACCCCTCATTTCTCATATAAGTCTTTAAACCACTCAATTATTCTAATTTAAATCACCAAATTTTGAAACCTTACAATTTAATCACTAACCCGGTATTGAGGATGTTACAAATCTCTCCTCCTTTTAAGAAATTCGTCCTCGAATTTCCATTACACATATCGATAAGAACATATCTTTCAATGTTCTCATGCTCCTTTCTCTACTTTATCCCATTGCAATTTGTAATGAATGATTTGCTTTCACTTCCCAAAGAACCCAATCCATTTCTAATTACCTTATAACCATACCCAATCTCTTATTCCATCATTCTATAACTCAGAACACAACCCTAAACCTCTTCAAATGTTATTAAACATATACTTTACGAAATCAATCAATCTTTTCATAACATTATCTACCATTTCCTTACCCCCTATCAACTTATAATTCACACTTTACACCCCTTTTTCATTTAATTCCCTATATATATACTCCTTTATAAATCACTATCTCCTTACTTATCCCTTGAGAAATATCTCCATTAGATTAACAGAGAATTAAATTCCCTGAATTCGAATGTAACACTTCTAACATATCTTGTTTACTTTAGCACTGTACCTTAATGGAATTGTCACTACACTAAAAATGACTTCTAACTAAATTCGCAATTCTCTTACCCATTCTCTACTCTTATATGGTTATACAAGCTCATATCAACTAATATCATAAAGCATTTATTGTACAATAGAAGATACCTGCTATTATCTCTGGATCCTCATTGTCTTCACTGATATTGAGATTACATACTCTAGCCGTAGAGCGCATTTCCTGTTGAGTAGAAAATTCTGTCTGACTTCTTCCTCTACCTCTACCCCGTTCTCTCTGGGATATCGAAGCAGATCGCTCCGACTGCACAGGCTTTCCTGTCCCCAATGGACAATCTCTCATGAAATGTCCTTTCCCACATCGAAAACAGGCTCCAGATTCAACTCTACATGCCCCACCATGATATCTCTCACAAATCTGACAGTGTCTCTGTTGTGCTCTTCCATCACCAGACTTTCCTAATTGAGTCTGTCTAGCTCTCATTTGATTTGATCCTCTAGCAGATGATACCACTGATTCAGACCTTACTTGGTATTGGAACCCAGAATCTCTACCTCTCTTGGGTGGTACAGAGCTCGACGAAGCCTCCGTTCTTTTGGAAGATTGAGCTTTCTGATCCCCAAACCGCTCATTCTGAGCTCTTTCTAGAGCTTTAGCATGATTTACTACTTCCTGAAACGATGACAAGTTCAAAACAATCAACATCTCTTTTAGCCTTGGTCGTAGTCCTTCAACAAACCACTCACATGCTTCTTTCTCTGTCCGAATCAATTCGGTCGCGAATCGACTTAACTTGTTGAATTCACACTCATATTCATACACAGTGCGATTCAGCTGTTTCAAATTCAAGAATTCTTGCTTCATTTCCCTGATGAACTGATCTCCTATATACTTGTGCTTAAACTCTTCTAAAAACAAATACCATGTTTTCTGATCATTTGGCATCCTATGAATAACATTCGTCCACCAGATTCTCGCTTGCCCACGGAGCAAAGAGACCATCCCATCTAGTTTCTCCATATCAGAGCAGTGGAGTCCCTCTAACATGATGTTTACATCATTAAGCCAAAGGTCCGCAACAACAGGACCTTCTTCGGCTTCACCTTTGAACTCTGGAGCTCCTAATCCCTTTAACTCTTTGGCTATATTAATCCTCTGTGTTGAGGATGCAGGAGTTTGGAAACGTGTCAAAATAGTGCCCAACGTCCTGAAGAATACATTTTGATCTTGTACAGGCACTCCAAAGGGTGCTTGTCCTTCACCTTGCCAGGCCAGGGCAGGTGAATTACTACTTTCAGCTAATATATCATCTCTCGCTTCACCCCGAGAGCTATCTTGTCCTGACATCTAATAAGAGATAACCAAATATTTCTATCAGCTAAACAACATACTCATTACTCGTATCAGATCAGAAGTTCTTACTACTATGTTGGCATGAACACTTTTTAAGACACTCTGGACTCCGGTTCATGCCGAGAATCGACTAAACCATAGCTCTGATACCATTAAATATAACACCCTCAACCCGTATCCGACCCGGATACAAGTCTGAGGTGTCACATTGACTTTTCAAACTTTAATCTTTTAACGAAAACCAATGAAATTTAAAACTTTTATTAAAATAACATTGTCACTGTACACGAGTTAACCAAAACAAGACAAAACTAATCAGAGCATTTGTAACTACCACTTTTCTTACATGCCAACACACTACATACAACAAAATACCTACTGTGACTTTACTTCTGATCTGATCGCTGAGTAGAGATAGGTTGATCTGCAAATTCATATTCTTGATTCTCCTGCTCTTCGAAACCTACGTGTAAAAACACTTACACGCTAAGTCATAGACTTAGTGAGGCATAATTACATAATAAAGAATTACTAAAATATAAACAGGTCGTCTACTATCCAAACACAATTATACTATCATCCCATCATGTATTATACCACATATGAGCCAATATAAATCATAATAATACCATATTAAGATACAATTATATACATCCTCGTTATGTCTTATTTAAGCCCATATACACTATTGAGAACCCAAGGTATACGAGTATTATGAGGTTGTGCACACGTATGCTGTCACCACAGCTCAATGAATATTCCGAAGGACCTATCCAGAGGTCATAAAGATCCTCGGTAACTATCCAGAGGTCATAAAGATCCTCGGTAAACTATCCAGAGGTCATAAAGATCCTCGGTAAACTATCCAGAGGTCATAAAGATCCTCGGTAAACTATCCAGAGGTCATAAAGATCCTCGGTAAACTATCCAGAGGTCATAAAGATCCTCGGTAAACTATCCATATGTTCCTTAGAACATAGGTATACTGTCCATATGTCTCGAAAGACATAGGTAGTTCTTCGACTCTTGGCATAGCAACTATACTTACAGTTCTCATAACTCATATCATGGCATTGTCTTTTACCTTATTACATATTCATACATCATAGCACATTTTTCTTTTTCTATAGCTCTTTATCACATGTTCATATGATCATCTTATTACCTATACCTTTTCATATAACCATTACATACATACATACATACATGTCATCAATTATGTTTTTATCATACTCCTATAGTATTATCCTTCATCTCTTTTATCTCTTGTTCATTTTTCATCCAATAACTTATATAAATGTATATATATCACGTATACTAGTTCCTAGGTCCCATCACACTAGCATATTTTCATATAATTCATGTCACCCCTCATATGATTTCATATTCATATTCTATATATTTCATATTCTTTCTTATGTCCTTTTCATACTTCTTATTTCATATTCTTATGAAATCATATTGATCATTTTAACTATTTCACATATTTAACACATTTATCTACCTATTTACACAACTCATATCATATATATATATACTGTAACATATCAATACATATGCTCATTCATACATATAAACCATAACAAACACATCACACACACTTCATATACCTAATATAGATATCTCGTAACTCATTCATATCTAAGCTCTAATATGGAAAATAGACTTACCACAATCTGCATAGTATATCCCATAATGTATAAGGTATGAATTCATATCATATTTAATAATATTGAATGAATCATGTATCAAGATATTAAATCTAGACTTATCACAATTCTAAAACTGAATATACTAACATAATCATGTTATGCACATGCACTCACCTTAGCCTTGTTTGAATTGAATCAATTCTAACCCTTCGATTACTTTGAAGCAAAGTCACGTTCAATATCTACATAAGCATAATTTTCAAGATGATTATCAGATGCCTAAGTCTTGAAATTAACCTCTAATAGCCTACCAATTTAAGGGATTAATAGTTTAGTTTCTCTTCTTTCTTCTTCTTTTTTTTTCATTATGGGGAATCAGTTCCCCCCTGGGGGTATCGATTCCCCTCTAGCATTCTGGAAATTCATATTCGTTTGAGGGGGGATCGATTCCCCTTGAATGGGTACCGATTCCCCTAGCCCAGAAATCCCATTTTGAGCTCGAAAATCACCTTATTTCAGCTCAAACCTTCCTATTTCACTTCCTTTAATACTCCTAACTTTAATACACATACTTAAACTTATTTCTATTCCATAATCACTTCTTTAACTTCAAATCTAGTCATTCCTATGTAATTGCAAAAATTATACTAGTTTTGCAACATGTTCAAATTGCTATTCTAACACTTCCTATCCCTTAATTAACTGATGACAAGTCAAATTCAACTTCCAATTCTCATATAAACTTTATTTCGATATTTCATTCAAAACTTCAAATCTTTAAATCCTCATAAACTCTTCATTTTGTTGTTTTAAAGCAAATTAATCTTTCCTTAATCTTACTTAGCATCTAATAATCAAAACTAAACTTAAATTTCAGCACATAATCAACTCAAGAGAAAACTCACCTTTGCTTGGCTTCACACGTGAAGAAGAGAAAAAGAAGGAACTCTGGAAACCTCTAAACTTTGTTTCCTTCCTTCCCGTGTATCTATATATACCATATTATTATTATATTTTTCTTTTCTTTACAAATGACCATACTATCCTTTCATTCCTCATTCTTTTCAATTTGATCTTACCCCTCATTTCTCATATAAGTCTTTAAACCACTCAATTATTTTAATTTAAATCACCAAATTTTGAAACCTTACAATTTAATCACTAACCCGGTATTGAGGATGTTACAAAGCTGAAGCTGAACCTGAGCAGGCCGAGGAGCAGCCCGAAGAGCAAGCACAACAATCGACTCAAATGCCACTATATTTTCAATCTTTTATGGAGACATTTGATTACCGATATGCGACCATGGATTCGCGCTTTATTTCTATAGAGTCTCATTTATCCACAATGGGAGCTCAACAATTAGAAATTCTTCGGGAAATGCGTGCAAATAATGAAGCAACCAACGCACGTATTAATGACCTCACTAACGAAATGGCCGCTATGCGAGCTCGTTTTTCTCCTCCTAATCCGGATATATGATTAAATGTTTTACTTTGTTTTCCAAACTTATGTTTTACATTTGAATATTTTGGGATGTTTGAATTTGAGGATTGTGAATTTGTTTGGATTTATGGATGGTTTGAACTTATATGTTTGGTGTGATTTATTTATTATTACATCATTTACATCATTATTAGCAATATGACCAATTTTGTCATATTACATTATTTATGAATATTGATTACGGAACTAATGGCTAACGTTTCTCTTAATTGTGATCTTAGCAGCTTATGCATACATATACCTAATCAATTGGCTTAATATTTTTCACATTTATTTGAATCTTTTTGATTTAACAAAAAGGGGGAGAAGTGTGTTTTAAGTGTGTTTTTAAAATGATAAATGGGAGAAGTGTTAAAATAAGGGGGAGTAATTCAAAACTTGATTTCAAATCTTAAAATTACTAAAATGTTTTGTTATATCAAAAAGGGGGAGATTGTTGAAAACATTTGATATTTCGATATAACAAATTAAGTTAAATGAATTTTAAGATTTCCAAAATGATTTTCTAAATATTCGATATATTATTCGAATATCAAACATACTCAAAATATTTCAAAAATCATTTTTAATCCTTACTTAAGTGTAAAATTAAGTTTTAATCTTAAAACAATTTCAAATAATCTTTCAAAGTATTTCGAACCATTTCAAAGCCAAAAATTCCAGATTGCTCAGAGGGAACCGATTCCCCCCCAAGGGGGTACCGATTCCCCCCTGAATGGTTTGGCTCCGAGATTTCCAGAATGCTCGGAGGGAACCGATTCCCCCATAAGGGGTACCGATTCCCCCTGTTCAACGGTCGAAATATTTGAATTTTACACTTAGGGAACCGATTCCCCATAGGGGGTACTGATTCCCCATAGGGGGTACCGATTCCCCCCACGCTCCAAATTGTTTTATTAATTGTTTTCACACTAAAACGGCTATATGATCTTCACTAATCATCCCCAACGTTCAGAAGAGATTCAAGGTGTATTTAAACAAGTTCTGAAGCCCTTGATCAACAAGAAATTATAGAGAAACAAGAGAGAAAGCATCAAACACCAAGTTTGTGCAAATCAAGCCAATTTTCCTTTCAATATTCATTTTGCTTTCAAGAACACCATTTGTGCTTATTTGTAATTATCTTTGAGTGTTCTTTTCTTGTTCTAGAATTGTGCAAACATCTTACCTTGTGAGGTTTTCTTGTAAGTTTGCAAATTTGTAATCTTCTCTTTGGGAAAAAGAGTGTTCTCAAGAGTTGGGGTATACTCTTGAGGGATTTTGTAAGGTTATCTCTTTGGCCTCAAAAGAAAGAACAAATTAGTGAATTTGTTGGAAAATCCTTAGTGTGGATAGCTAAGGTAGTGGACGTAGACTTTGTTTGAGAAAGTCGAACCACTGTAAATCACTGTGCAATTACTTTCAATTTTTCTACAAAAGCTTCCACGAAATTTTTAATTGCCAATTCACCCCCCTCTTGGCCGATTCCGTCGATCGATTAACTCAACATTAATTATGTATGATATCCTCATGAGCATAACTCGACATATTACATAATTGGATTAAGGGTAATATACTTTTAATTTAAAATTGTTTTAAGTGGGCAGTCATAACTGATTTGAGGTCCGCTTTGAATGATTTTAAAATAAAAGTGTATCCCGGAAGTGAAACCAAAAATTGATTCGTCACCTAAAATTTGGGAACGAAAGAAAAGGAAATGTTCGTTTATTTAAATTTATCGAGAAAATGTTGTTATAACTTTTAAGATCTGGTCTCGATATTTGTAAATAATCGAACATTCTTTATCTTTCTAAAACGAATCGGTAATTTTAATTTAATTTATTTGAGTGCTTTTGAATGTTTTAAATTGACATTTTTATTTTATGGGATCAAAAATCAAAATAAATTTGAATTTGTAAAGTTCATCGACTAGGTACCGATTTAGGGCGTTGTGGGGGTGCTAATCCTTCCCCACACGTAACCGATTCCCGAACTCATTTTTGGTAACGCAGACCTCAATTTGTTGTTTTAATTAAAATTAATTTTTATTTAAAATGACAAAGCATTTTTGGGTGCCCAATCACACCCTAATCAAATATTGGTGACGACTCTTTGAACCGTATTTTTCGATCGTAAAGGAAATTCAAAATTTTTCGAAACGAGAGTTCTTTTAAATCGCATTTGTTTTTTAAATTAAAATGAGATAATTTAGAATTAATGTGGTTTTTAAAATCTCACCTTTCAAGAAAAATCGTTTCGACACCAATGCCAGCTAACTTAAATAAAATTTAGATTTTGGTTCAAAAAAATGAAAGGAAGAAAGTGAAGATTAAAAACTGAATATGGAGATCGATACAAGAGGACGAGGAACCGTATGCGCCGCTGAATGAATTCTGCAAATTTTGTTTTCCAGAACTTCTTTTTTCAATTTAAAGAAGAATTAATAACATAAGTCCCCAAATTATGAATCATTTTAACTTTGTCCCTAAATTTTATTCATTCTAATTTGTACCTAAATTATGACTCTCATTCTAATTTAGTCGTCAAACTTTTGAGCATTCTAATTTTATCCCAAAATTGTGACCATGATTATAAATTAATTCATAAACTTTTGATCATTTTAATTTAATTCACAAAATATTGGTATATGCTAATCACTTGTTAATAAAACTTATAAAAATTATTAACTATCAATTGAATAGGAATGTTTATTATGTAATAACATAATGTGACATAAACAATAATTAATATTGAATTTAAATAAAATAATGGTCTAACTTTAAAACATAGAAAGAATTATAAATATATAGAGATACCAAAGATAGAAACCAATAACTTTCAATTTCATTTTAAACTAAATAAATTTTTTAAATAATCTGGAGGGATTACAAGATAATATATATTTAAAAAATTTCTTAACATATTGATAACGTATACCATGCATTACCAACTACTTAAACTCAAATTCTCTAAAAAAAAGATAACATTTCTTATTACTAGTGAAATCCCTTAATAAATTCTAAATATAAATTAAAATGTAAAGAAATATAATGTTTTACTATTGAAATCCCTTAATAAATTCTAAATATAAATTTAATCTTAATTCAAAATAATTTAATATATTTAAATTCTTTACATTTAAAGTTTTTATTGATTTAATTATCTTAGGATATTATTAAATCAAGTGAGTCTACCTTATCAAAGTTAAAATTGAATAATTATAATCTATCATAAAATAAATAATTATCCAAAAATAATAATATAATATTTTTTTAGAGAAATACATAATTTAGAAGAAGAATAAAAATTAAATAAACAATTTTTTTAAAATTAATATTATTAAATTATTATTTTTTATTAATCTACGATGGTTAAAATTTACAAGACAATATATGTTCGAAAGACTCTAAACTCGTTTGATAATGAATGCTCAAACACCCATGATGTATGAAGTGCTTGAACCCAATACAACAATCTTTTAACCATTGAAATAACATAGTTCATACAAATTTATTAAACTATAACTAAACTAAAAATATATATATAAATTTTAGACATTAAAATCATCATTACACTAAACCACGTGAATATTTCCGTCTCATATTTAACAGTGGTATTTATAATATTTTTTTAATTAAATAACAAAATTATAATATTAAAAAAATTATCAAACATATAATTGTAACTCACAATTGAACGTTCTTCAGCAATGCCATTACACCATGGGAACCCGGATTTGACTGGAGGAGATGGGAAATCGCCAAACCAGGAACAGATTAGCCCCGCCGACATTCATGATCTATTAAATTGTTACAGACAAGTAATATTAATGTTGCGAATGTCACAGATTCAGAATTCAACATTGAGTCCTTCAAGTTCAAGAGGATTAGACAGCAGCCCACAGAGGAGCAAGAGTAACAAAAGATATAAAAAGCAGAAGAAAACCGATGAGACGGGGCTCGTCCGGCCGCTACTAGCTCATCTAATCAAAAATTATAATGCAACAGCCGTGTGTTAATATTATATCTCCCAACCATAAATTAAACTCAATGCTGATTCGTGATTTATGCTTTGATCATCCATGGCTGCAAGTAGATTAACATAAACAGCTCTTTCTTTATGAACAGATGATCATCCGGGTTAAAGATATTTGACACATTATATACTGTTTATACGTATAATGTATGGCATAGGTGTCGTACTCTAACAAAGTTAAAATCAGCTTCTGGATGACTCAAACAAGCATCAAAATTGGATTATAAGGACGATTTGTATTGCAAATTTTTGCAAAGCTTGGCTCTTTCGTTAGGTTGTTTTTATGCCTTAAAATTGGTTTTATCAAATGAAATTATAATAAGAGGCGAATAGTTCTTATTTCCTATTTTCAATACGATAATTAAAATGGAAAAAAAGTTGTCAAGATCATAGACTAATACGAACCAAAACAAAATTTAAGAAATAAATATTTGTTGAGGCGTAGTTAGATACTATGCAAGACCACTGGAGTAGAAATGGGAGACATGACATCGCCAGAGGCAAAAGAGAGTACGAGAGATGGAGAATCGTTGCTGCTTTTGATTTTGTAAACCTCTGTCACCGGTGTCCTACGTAGATTTTGAATTCGTGCTTAAGGATATAATTGTATTCAAAATATTTATAATATATTTTTATAAATATCAAAACATTTATGTAACCTGTTATGAAGATTGAAATACATACTCAGATCGTTGATTGAAAAGCACTCGGTATCTGCATGTAATAAACAAGATCTTATCTGCACCTTTTTTTCATGAATGACCATTGACAGTGCATTGCACTTAAACTATAGAGCTATATTTATAATATATTTTTATAAATATCAAAACATTTATGTAACCTGTTATGAAGATTGAAATACATACTCAGATCGTTGATTGAAAAGCACTCGGTATCTGCATGTAATAAACAAGATCTTATCTGCACCTTTTTTTCATGAATGACCATTGACAGTGCATTGCACTTAAACTATAGAGCTATATGTGATGATGAATGAATGAATGAATGAATGAATAAATATCAAAACATTTATGTAACCTGTTATGAAGATTGAAATACATACTCAGATCGTTGATTGAAAAGCACTCGGTATCTGCATGTAATAAACAAGATCTTATCTGCACCTTTTTTTCATGAATGACCATCGACAGTGCATTGCACTTAAACTATAAAACAATTTCATTTCCTATAGATGCCTTTCAAATCTGAAATTTACTGGAAAGAATATGAATGTATGGTAATATCTCCTAATGCTATATGCCTATATAACACACGCACGCGTGTGTTTGTGTGTGCATAAATATTCTTTTACTGCCTTCTTAGAGCTGCAAGATTAGATGCCAAATCATCATATTCCGGTAGCTTTGGATGCACATGCCCAGCAAGCATGTGTGGCTGATATGAAGAAGCTCGGGTATGCCTTCCAGCTCTCTCAATCGAACTCATTGCTTCTTTGGAGAAATTTGCAATTCCGGCTGGAAGAGCACTCGGGCAAGATTTAGTGCTTTGTAAGCCTGGACCTTTACTTGTGTTGTCAGAGTCTTGTCTTCTGGGAGGAGGTGCCAGACCTTTACTTGTGTTGTCAGATTCTTGTATTTTGGGAGGTGCTCGAAATGCTGTCTTCCATTTGCTCAACCATTCATATGGCGATTTCTTCTTGCTGTAATGCATCAAAAGCTCATCCATTTTCTTCTCTTCTTCATCCCTCTTATCGCCTTCTTCCGTTTGTTTGGACTTCAAACTAATATTTGCAGCTCCATCTTTTCCAAAACCTTTTAAACCTTTCCTACACGATTGTGGTTTCAAAGGTCCTGGCTTACTTCCTCCAAGAGAATCATTCCAGTTATTGTTTTTCACATTAGTATTATCACTCGGTGCCATAGGCTCCTCCGTGATGCTTTTTTCTTTGCCCAGTGACGGCCTTACATATGGAGGAGGAATAAACCTGTAGAAAAAGGGCTTCCTGTTCTCTATACCATCCTCAGAAACACTTCCATCCAAAGAACTAGACTTTGGGATATCTTGATCAGTCACTTCACCTTCACTGCTGCTATTCAGCTTTAACTTATCATCTGTATACTCCATTCCCCCATGAGAAGTGAAGTTTGTTTTATTTCCTTTTGGCCTCATGTTCTCGTGCACGTTGCTCAGCCCATTCTTATAATTTTGATTGTTGCTTTTCTCGAAGGTATCTTTCTTGCTTGTATACGAATTGTGTTTATCAGCAGCAGCTGCAGCATATGAAGACTTCTGCTGGGCCTTGTTCTGCAAGAAAAGTCATACAATTAATGTAGGTGAAACATTTGTGAATCAAGCTATAAGCAGGATGAAAACAAATTTGAGCTTTCTAAAGTTAAACCATATAAAAAAGCAAATAGATCTAACAGTAAACCAATAGGATTATGTAACATCGAAAGGAATTCAAAGTTATTCACTCATGTTTCACCATTATGCAGTGTTCTGGGCAGGAGGCTTACTTGCTCTACTAGAGGTGGCTTAAAGAGAGACTGCTCCAAAGCCTTGGAATCCCATTCAATAGAGAACTCTTGTGCTATGTTATGCATCAATTGAATTTTCATCTCCTTTGTGGGAGGCTCCACCTTTAGCTTCTGCACAAACTGCAAGTAAGCAATTATCTAGATTAGCATGAAAAGAGAAAATATTCCTAAGAATAGAAGGCAGCCACATCTTATAGGACCTCAAGTCATCCCTTTATTACCTCTTGATTCAAATACAAATCTAGGGAATTTCCATATTTCTCAGTAAATATGGTTCTGAGATCAAACAGTTCTGGCAAATCAGCAAATCTGGCTGCAGCGTATATTAGAGACGGGACAGCTTCTCTGCATTCTTCTGGACACTCACTGTATCGGAAGAGAAAATATCAGACAAATGCACTTGATATTGTTTGTACCATAAATAGGAATAGACTTTAGAGTACCACAAAATCAAAGGTCTCAACATACCGCTGCTTTTGCATGAATGAGATATAATCTGCAATGCAGTCGCAGAACTGCTCTATGAAATTGTAACAAGATGTTCTCTTCTGCTCCATCAGAAGACCTTCAACCTGCATAACCATCCACATATGTTGTTAAATTTGGATATCTCTGCACTCAGATAAATGTCGATAATCATGCATAAATTATTGCATTCCAACTTAGTTGCACATTGATCCAAGTAATTAAAGCCTATAGTCAAATTACATGTAATGGTTCAAGTTGGGAATTATAGGTGGTTACACCACCTAATGGCTAATGCTCATTGAAAGCAAACAATAGCAATATAAACTCTCATTGCACATGAACCCTGATGAAGAAGCTTATGTCATGAAATTAATGCTGCCTTGTCCTTAATGCATCATACAGACAACTGTGACCAGGAAAACATTCAGAGCAGTTGTAGTCTTCTTCTACTCGGAAAACGTACCATATTAAAACTCAATATGGCAAGCCAAAACAAGTAACAATTGAAGGCAACATAACTTAGCAAACAAAAATGGGAGGAAGAACTAATATTAAAAGTTCATCACCGTTGGGCAACCGAAACTGTAGACTCCAGAAAATGTCAACATAAATAAAACAAGCAGGCAAACATATTTTCTGGGGTCTTTGCCTGATGAACAATACTTTATTCTTGAAAATTAAAGCAATAAGATCATCAAATAGTAATTATTAAAGTTGGCAGTATAGACCACAAACATAAAACATCGTAAATAATAATTATGAAACTCAAGTTTCAGGTTTTGAAACAATGTAAATCATTGAGCGAAAAGGGGAAAAGGTCGAATACTCGAATTACAGTCGAAGTTGTTACCCTGTTGTAAGCATTGTCATCGAGACAGTTCATGAGAAGATCAGCAATATCATTCTTCAAATACTTTTCCACCGCATTTCTTTTCTTCTTTATCGTCTCCAGCCTCATCTTAATCATCTTTATAGCCGATTTGCTAAACCAACAAAACAAGGAAAATCCAATCAAAACAATAAAATAAATAAACCAAGGTATCAAAATATCATGCAAAGAATGAAACGAGCAAGAAAAAAATCTGGGTTTTGTATGCCTAACCATTTTGAATAGAACTTCGGCTTAACCAACAAGTCAAACATCTTGTGAATCAAAATTGGAAGGCAGGCAGCTTTACTTTTTCGTTTTTATTGGAGAATGAAATGATGTGTTGAAAGAAGAGAAGATTTGTGACCAGGTTTATAATAACAATGAGCAGAGGTTTCTTCTTCAAGCTACACCAGAAAGATAGGAATCTGTATTTCAAAAACCCAAAGAAGCAAAGGAAAGCTCTTTTTTAAATGCAAAAAGCAATGTTTTCAGATAAAAGTTTCCAGGAAAGTTATTCAGTTAAAGGGAAAGGAAGTGCCAGATGATAATAAGGAGACGGGTAGTGTAAAATGGGTGTGCATATAGCGAAGCAAAAGAAGCTGAAGCGAAAGGAATTTGAGAGGTTTTCTCTATTGAAGAAGAGAATGGGAAAGGTTCTGTTTGAAGAAACTGTAAAAGAAGAGGGACAAATGAAGATTATATGAACTTGCGCCATTTCTACTATTATTAAAAGATTTAAAGCCTATTACTACGTACTTACCCATATTATTATGTTATTGTTATATTAACTTAACCAATTTAATTGTAAAATAATTAAAAATAATCATATTTAAATAATACAAAATTACTAAAAAACTTAAAAAATAATACAAAAACAATGAAATAATAATTTTGTATGCATCATAATGGTTGCATAGATATTAGAAATCCAAATTTTTTAAAAATACTAAAAAAATGTTCACAATTTACTACACTAAAAACTTAATTTTGTAAATATAAAACTTAATTTATTTGTTAAATTAAATCATATATCATTAATATTTTTTTAACTAAGTGTAAATTACATCTCGTTAGATTTTAGTTGAACCAATCATTTTGAAATTGTATGGATTAAAAAAGTTGACAATTGTTTTTTTAAACACTTAAAATTAAACCGAATAAAAATACTGATAATTATCAATCTAATTTTTAAAAGATCTGGTGATAATTATATGGGATAAAAAAATTGATAATTATAGTTTTAATTTTATATATATATATATATATATATATATGATTTTTTATATACATGGCATAATATTTTCAAATTTAACATGATGTTATTTTTAAATTTGATAAGGATATTATCTTCCAAATTAAATAATTAATATTGAATGTTTTTTTTATTTTTTAACATATAATTTTAAGTATGTTTTTATTTTTAAAATTATAATAATTATAGTATTCCAACATTTTTGTTATAATAGGTTTTCTAATGTATACGATTTAAAATGGATGAATATTATTTATCAATGTGTAGTTTTTGTTATATAGGTTATTTTAAACATACAATGAGGATGTGTGATAGTTTTTATTTTTACTATAAAATTAAAAATTATTTGAATATATTTAATTTTATATTCAGTTATGCACCACACTGATAATAATATTAACTAAATTAAAAAAATAATGATAATATTATTTTTTTATATGCATATATGTCTACAAAACTTGAGATCGAGTCCCACGGAGGGCATTTCATAATTTGGAGGTCTTCTACGGAAGCTGCTCTCAACCTGGTGTTGGGGGCAGCCTACTATCTTACTTTCCCCCTTACCCCATTATATTTGGGAACAAGGGACAGCCATATGTCTACAAAACTAAACACACAATTTAAAATACTAATAATTAGTAAATTAAATGTTTAAAAAATAAAACTCAAAGGTACACATGTCTATTATTTTTTGAATTAATCATTGGTATTTGATCTATTGACCGACTAATCCAGATCGAGTACTGCAGAGACGAGGGTGACCCTCCCAATCCAGTTTGCTCCATTCGCAAATGTCAGGATTTGAATACCTAACCTTAAGGGACTTAATGCCTCATCCTACTAAACCAACTGTTTATTTGATTACACATGTGTATTCTAATTTTACAAAAACTTGTGTGCCTTTAATATATCACCTCAATATATGGTTTCCTTAACAAGTCAGGGAATCTGATTAATCAGAGAGAGAAAAAAGGTTTAGAGACAAAATGGTGACCAATTTGCCAATAAGTTTGCATGTTAACATCCACGCGTCAACATCCCATTGGATATAACAGAAAAAGAAGTCCAAGTCCAGAACATAAAGTGTGAAAAAACATGTTTCCATGCTTTCGTGTTTTGGAGCACAGCTGTTATATGGTCAATGCCCTTGCACGCCAAGTATTAGAACGAACCTTCTTTTTTATCTCACTCGCCAATTGGCAATTGGTCAAGTTGAAACTGAATGAAAGAACCTTTGGAATGTATAATATTGAAAATATAGATTAAAAAAGCTATTGATATACGAATATAGATGCCGATAATGTAATTTTGAAAATATAGATGCCTCTGAAATTAATTTTTGCACGACGTCATCGTTTTAGATGCCGATAGTGTGTTTTGGAACGGGAATCGGGCTGGTGCTATCGGGTTTCTTACTCGTGATTCTGTTGGTTTAGTCATCTTCGGACGTACGAATTTTATACCGAACATGTGTATTATGAACGAGGTGGAAGCGGTGGCTCTTACGTATGATATTCGCATGGCAGTCGAATCGAATTATTCTAGTGCTATAATCGAGAGTGATATTGACAATGTTGTTATACAATTGTTGTAAAGTATTCCATAATTATTAACGTCATGTTTTGTCTTCAACAAACTTCATGCGATCAAGGATATAATTTTCAAATTTAATTAATTTGTGTTTTAATATATATATAGTCAAATAGATCTTTTTACCATTAAATAAATCAATTTGATTATTTTATTCTAAATATCAAATTTAAAAAACGACTTGTTTGAAATAATAAAATTTTCAGGTGCTTTGAAGTTTAACCTATAGCAGGCGAATTATTGTGTTGTCTTGAAGTTGAATACAAATGGGCAGTGCCGTCTACATGTACATTATCCGAAAATAAAGGTTTACTAGGCACTTTATAAAAATGAAAGGAATGGTGTGTAGCTAAAATAAAGACATGGGACCATAGAGATAGCTGGCGCATGAAAGCAGGGAGAAAGGTACGTGGTGTTTGCGACGTAAAATAGGTTTACTTTTGGAAATGCCGTCAAAATTAAGTAATATCCTTTTAGGCTTAAGCAATCAGCTCACATGCTACGTTGCCCGCTAATAAGGTGAAAAATATTGCGCCAGCCACGCATGAAAAATGCAAATACGTACAAATGCCTTCCACTTGACACCTTGCGCCGGCATTAACATGCCTTGCACTTCACAGCTTTAGATATCTTATTATGGATTTTACATTCAATTCCATGTGAGCTTTTGTTTGATAACTTGCGATGCTAAACTAGCGTCGTTGCTGACCCTAAACGCGCTTCTTACACTGCCAAATGCAGCGTGCCCACCAAACTACTCACCCAGGACTAGAGCTGGGTATATGGGCTAAGGCCCGCGGGCTACCCGTTTAACCCGCGACCCGTGTGGGCTTTGGGCCTCAAAAATTGAAGACCGTTTAAATTGGGCTTTTAGCCCGGACCGTTAAACCCGCGGTTTAATGGTATAACCGCGGGCTACCCGCTAAAGCCCGCTTAATTTAAAATTTATAAATTTTAGAAAAAAAACTTAAAAATTTTATAGAAAAAGAAATAAATTACTTATAAATATGATGTTACTTATAACTATTGTAGTTCTTAAATTTATTAGGGTGTTTGTCATAATTTTACTGTTGCTTGATATTTTTTTCATTTAAATATATATCATTATCATTTTGGTATTTAAAGTTTTTTATTTAATTATGACCTTTATTTTTTTCATGAAGTATGTTATCCATTTTGTCTTTAATTATAAAAAGTCACGTGATATTCTAATATATATCACGTGACACGTAATATTTGGATTAAAATAAGAAAGAAAGTAAATAAAAATTGAAAATATACTTTTCAACTTTAAAGACTTTAAAATAAATATATTTTAAACAAATTAATACTTATATTTTATCAATTTTAGTATAATTGTATCTTTCAAATTTGCTCTTATACTGTAATTTTATTTTATATTTCATATTATGTTTTAGTATTTCTAAAGTAAAGTATCCATACAATTATTAGAAACACTTGACAACTTTCTTGTTAGATTTGTATATGTTTGACTTTTTAAATTTTAAGTTTGAATTTCTACTTTCAGACACTTCTGTGTATTCATATTATAGCCTTGAATAATTGTGTTTTATAAAAGTATAATGTGGTTATTGTTTTATTTGTTTTTCAATTTGGTGATATAAGTGAATATTGTTTTTTTAATTTGAGTTTAAGTAATTATATCATATATATATATATTAATGATTAAAAATTAAAAAAATATTATTTTATAATCATTTCCGGCTATTTAAAATAAAATTTAAATATTATTTATTATTTTGACAGTGCTACCTTCCTTTTCAAGTTGCTCGATCATTTTTAAAGGAGTAGTAAGTTAAAACATTATTTTTTATTGTATTTAAAGCATTTAAAATTATTTTTATTAAACGGGCCGCGGGTAAGCCCGTTTAGCCCGCGGGTTAAATGGACGGGCCGCGGGCCTTAAAATTCAAAACCGTTTATGAATGCGGGCTTTTTAGCCCGCACCGTCAAAACCCGCGGGCTAAACGGGTGGGTAGCCCGTATACCCACCTCTACCCAGGACCGAGAGGGATAGGTGGATCATTTACCTCTTAAATGATTTATATTATCAAATATTTTAGAATTTCTTTTTAATTTTTTATTAAAAATATATTTTCGTCATATAAAATCTTATAGATTCATCTTTCTAAAATATTAAGAGTTCACTTTTAATATAAAATTATGTATTTGTCCATTTAATCAATTAACCTTTACATTAATGGATATTGTTAAAATCGACTACATTAATGGATATTGTCAAAACCGCCTTTCGGTTGGGCCTCGAAATTGGGCTTCGACTTGAAAAATGTGGATTGGAGTCGCCACCGACCATTTTAAAACGAATTTAGGTGGGTCGGACACCATCTTACATGATCTGCGTTTTTACCATAAATGTGTCGGGTTCGGGAGTCGGTTACGGTCAAGGAAGGATTAGCACCCTTGAACCGCCCTTTCTGTACCAATTAATTTACCGATTGTCTTTAATTGCGAAAATTCGAATTTAAATTTAAAAATTCAATTCGAATAATTACCTTTGATCGATTGAAATTACCCCTAAAAGGTAAAAAAAGTTAGATAAAAAAGATTAAATAAATCGAAAAAAGAAAGAATAAATAAATAAATAAATAAATTGAGAAAATAACTATAAAAGTATTAAGAGAAAAAATGTTCATTCTTTAAAAAAATAAAAGAGTGTAAAAACACACACTATATATATACACAAAACAATGTTAAAAGAAATAAAGAAAAATATTAAAAATAAAAATAAATAAATAAATATATATATATATATATATAATAAATAAATAAAAAGGATTAAAATAACAAAAACAAAAGGTAAAAGGACTAAAATGGAAAAAACTTAAAGTTCCAAAACAGTACATGCAGAAACTTAAATGATCAAATAAGTTTTAAACCCGAAGTACTAAACAACAAATTAAAGATAATGACCAAAATGGAAGAAAACAAATATGAGGACAAAATTATTTAAACATGTTATTCTCTAATGACCCATGTAATAATTAACCTAAGAATTTCCAAAAGGCACAAAATTCCCTAGCTTTCACACGTGTAATTCATTTCGACATTTACCTCCTTTCTTTCTTTCTTTTTTACGCCGCTGTTCTCTTCCTCTTCCTCTCTTCTTTTCACTTTGTTTCCTTTGATCCGAGATTCCAAAAATTTAGCGGTGTTGCCAGCGGTGAACAGTAAACTTTGCAGTGGCCGATGTTGACTTTAACGACGGAAGACGATGATTTTACGGAGAAGAATAGTGGTTACAACCGAAATGGTAAATACTTTACCTTTCTTCGTATTTCTTTCCCGATCGTCCCGTTGATTTTCCCATGTGGATCTCTTGTAATTTCTTCTTGTTTTCTCGGATATTCGTATGATTGTTCTACCGTATTTCTCAGCGATTTTCTGTAAATTCCGTGTGTGATTTATGTCTCTAGTAATCGTGTGTAAACTCCCCGTGTCATTTGTGTTCGATTTACATCATTTTATAGCCAAAACTATTGGCTATTTTTAGAGCCATAAATGAACTAAAGCATTGCTTTGTTTGTTGGGGATGGATTGTTGCCAAGGAAATCGTCAGATAGTTCGGGGTTTGACCGGGACATGCAGTTGGTTGAAGAGTCTTCAAAAATGGCATGCCACGCTTGGAGAGTTGGAAGGCTAGGTTCTGGATTTGACTGGGCTGTTGACTTGGTCTTGTAAATGGTCTTTGAGCCTGTAAAAAAACATATAATAAGAAAATGTATATGTAATATATCATAATAAAAAATAATAAAATAATAATAATATATATATATATATATATATATATATGTAATCGGACAAAAATTAGTGTCCACATATATATTCATATATTTATTTATTCGATGATGTTAATGATAAAAAAAAGTTAGTTGACCCTTATTCTCATATGTAATGGGAGTAAGGGGAGGTAGGATAGTAGGCTGTTCCCAACGCCAGGTTGAGAACAATTTCCGTAGGAGACCTCCAAATTATGAAATGTCATTCGTGAAACTCGATCCCACAACCCCAAGATTAAAAGTCTTGTGCTCTACACATACGTGAGTGATTTTGGATTTACCAAATGGATTTGAACTACTCATCGATAAAATAGGTTTCCGTATTGGGTCAATAGCTTTTAGATATGTAGGTCCAATAACCCTTTTAAAAGGATGTTTTGGTCCAGAACGGGACAATGATGGCTTAACTTTACGACTTTCAAAGTAGGGATTGTAATTTAGATTGTGTATTTAGATATATATAAATATTTGATTTATATGTTATGAGTTTTTAATAATATAGATATTATTTTATATTCTCGATTCAGAGTTTGTATAAATATATAAATTTATAGGAACGAAATGAAGAAGAAATAAGTAGGACAATCGCTTCTCTTAAAACTTTTAAAATATATCAATGCATATTTCGAAACGAGGGCAAAAAAGCATTGCTACTATCACCCATGGCCATACTCATAAATATTAAGAATATCAATGAACAGGTAAACCATGAACATTGATCACGAATATTGGTAATTACTACCAAAAAACATCTCAACAGGTTAATGAGAAAACGGAACAAGTAGTTTTCTGGATCTACCAAGTCCCGTCGAACCAATCTTTCTACGTTGAGGCTTCGCGGTAAATGATCACTGTAATAAAATAAGGTTGCGATCGATGCTGCTGGCTCAGCCACTACCGTCGTTACTAGCCTTCCTACCGACCGTAGCATCAATGGCACGAGAGACTGCAACGGATACAAGATTATCAATAGGATGCTTGTTTTAATGGCAAATATACACACACTTGTTGGAGCAGCTTGAAGAATTTTTCCACTCATATTAACTAATTAAATAAAAACAGGAAAAACGAATAACAACAGTGTTTGGGAGAGTGAGTTACCATGATTTCCACCCTGATAACAAATAAAATTGTCTTGTGGAAAAATAAAAAGGATCTTGAAGGAACGAATTCGGTAAGGTTGGTTGATTGAAGACGAACGGGGAATCGTGGTGGTTGATGAACAATTGGCCGATTCTTTACTATCAATCTTCAACTAATTTTCATTAATATTGAAAAGAAGAGAATATAAGAGTTGACATCCAATCCGAATCTCTATTATCTACTTATAAAGATAAATATTTGCTTACAAAATAAACTTGTATAGAAAGAATTATACTTGAAGTATATTTCATAAAATAAAATATAATTCTTACTTTGAATTAAACTAGATTTCTTATTTTCTTTAAATAACTTAAAACAGATCTAATTTAAATTAAACTCTAACGCATACTTAACTTTTTATATGAGTTGAATCTGCTGCGAAACTGTTAAAGAATGGCTGATGCAACGAGTGAGAAACCCCAACTGACAGGATATGTTTTGTTGCCAGGGAACTTTTTCGATTTCATCAAACATAAAATATTGATTTAACTTCACATTCTTGTTTTAAACACCCCATCAGGCCTAAACAATGTGCTAACACGATCAATAAATATGGTACTGTCTGACACTAGTTTATAGGAGCGATCAGATCCAATCCGATCTAAAAAAATAATCAAAAATTTATTCAAAAAATCGATAACTTGAAAAAATTGAAACCAAATTAGTGTGTTTAATTTTTTTTTAAAAAAACTGAACCGATGAAATGAAATATTGAATTTACAAGCTTGAAACAAACCCATCAAAATCCCTACAAAATCTCACAAACCTCAGATACAGATATAGACTCAGCTTTCCCCGACACACACGTAACAATTTTGCTCCAGATTCTTGTCATCGATGCCAATGGAAAAAAATGATGCAATAAATGATAATAGCAAAGAAAGATAGTATAGTCTTTTGGTATTTCCTCACTTCTGAGGTAGAGAGAAAATTGTCAAACAAAACTTAGAAAATGTGCCGTTTTACTCTTATGGGTGACTTACTGACGAGAAACTGATTCATTTCTTGATTTGTTAAAATATATATTCTCTTTGCTTTTGTTAAACATATGATGTTTTTTATGAAAAAATTCAAGAATTATTTTGAAAAATTAGAATCCAAAAACCGCACAAATCCAAACCGAATCTAGCCGCACATAATTGGATCGGGTCGGATTTTTTTTAGAAACATCCAAACCGCAAACATTTATACTTTCGGATCAAATGAATTTTTAGCCAAAAATTGATCCAAACCGACCGTGAACACCTCTACTAGTTCAGGTTCAGGTGTCGTGATTAGAGGGTATCTTTCTACATCTCCAGGTCTTTTAAAAAAATTAGAATTTTTGCATCTCCTGGTTTTAAAGGCTGGGTGTTTTTTTACCGAAATATCATCTTTATACTCAATAATTATTTTTGTATATATATTTTAATATTATCGATCTAACATTCTTTTTAACACAGTGATAATCAAATGTGAATCGTCAGTCGCACTTTCACAGGGTTCTGTTTGAGCTAGCGCCACGTAAGGAAAGGCGCGGATGGCTAACATGTACGAAAGGCTTGAATCATGATATGTACCTTCCATTATACACGTTGAATTATTGGGTACTCCATTATTATTCGAGCCTAAAAACTCGACTTTGTAACGACCCCTCCCCTATAAATAACTCCTCGCAAACATTATCACACCAAAATTACTTACTTATTCTCACTTATATCAATTTCATCTATCAAGATAAGTAAAATTTGTTATTATTTTTATAAGGTAAAACTATTTTTATTATATTATATTTATTTTATATTTAATTATTTGAACAAATTTTATTGTGCTAATTATTTTGTATTATTTTTTGCGGTTGTAAAATTGGAACGTGAGATCATACATCAAGACATTTTGTCGACACTGTAACAATATGAAATTGTGTTATTTAAATTATTGTGAAAATTTTAAATTTTTTGGATTAATTTATATTTTAATTCATATATTATTTATTTAATTAGACATATTTCATCTATTGTTTTGCATATATAAGACTCTCAATCTTTTAGACTCTCAAAACAACGTGTATTTCATTTATTATTTACTATGATGGAGAAATTTGGGAAGATGAAATCGGTGTTGTCTTCGCATCAAATCATTCTATCAGAATATCCTTCAAGAGAAACATGACTCTTGAGGAATGACTCTTGAGGAGATGATCACTAAAATTTCAAGGAAAATTCATGTTGGAAGTACTAGAAGATTGTCTTCACTTCAGTATAGATTTCCAACCGCAATATTTCCGATAACTTATACAACGTTCGAACCCTCCAACGATGACAATGTTGCCATGATGGTTGTTTCTCATAATCAATAATCATACGTTGATACACAGATGTATGCGACATTTGTTGAAGTGTTTTGTGGTTCGTGGTATGTTATTTTTCTCCCAATATGGACTATCTCAACAAGCTGATCAAGTTGATAACCCAACTCAAATAATGTGTAATGATTTTAACTCGTTAATGAGAAATCCACATCATGGTGCCATCCTATCAAGTTTAATGGGGAGACATTTATCAACAACTTATTACGATCTGTACAGAGGTTGCTCTACAAAAATCTGTTTGACAACATCGCTTCTAGTTTAAGGGAAAGACATTCATCTACCAATTTCTTTGACCTGAATATGAAGATGCCCTCGACATAACAATCTGTGTAGTACCCATTTGACACGACGCAACAATTAATTAATATATTACTCTTATGAGATAAAAAAATATCATACATAACAGATTTTTAACATATTTCAAATTCTCATGAAATTAATTTATTACGTTTGAGAAATTATATATATATATAACTATGTAGAATTTATATTATCAATTAGTCAATTTTTTAAATAAATATTATTTTATAATTACTTTAAACTTAAAAAAATATTTGTACAATGTTCATTATGATTTATGACCAACCCAACCCAAACTAAATATTGGGTTTTAGTATAGGGCGAAAAGTATGATGAAGAGGCCCATTCAAGTCCAATTTGGCAGGTCTCAACCTTAAAAAATCCCTTGTTTTGTGCCTTCTCTTCTGCTTTCAACCGGTTTTGTTAGAAACCATATCTTCTCCGCCGCTCACTTCCTTCAGAGCCACTTAGGGTTTCTCCTTCGTCAGATTCAATGGTAAGGTAGATATCGAACACTATTTTCTTTTTTTTATTACAGAGCTTGATCTTTAGGGAATTTTGATGACGAAATAAAAATGTCAATGTGCAGGGAAAGGGAACAGGGAGTTTTGGTAAAAGAAGAAACAAGACCCACACTCTCTGCGTTAGATGTGGCCGCCGTAGCTTCCATCTCCAGAAGAGCCGTTGCGGTGCCTGTGCTTTCCCTGCTGCTCGTAAGAGGAAATGTAAGTTCTCCATCCACTTTTTCTTTCATGTCTAGAACATTAGTTTTAGTTTGTTGTTGTTTACTTTTGTTATCAAATCTCCTTTTGCAACTGCGTTTCTTCGATTGTTTGTTTGGGTTTGTCTCCTTATATTTTCTTAAATTAGAGTTATAATCTTTGATAAGAATATCTATTTATGGTTTGTAGGCTTATTTTACTCTTGAACGTTTTTATTCTAAATTTCTAATAAGAATTCAATTTACTCAATACAGTGGGAAATGGATGTAATCGGGAATTTGTTTCTTCATAAAAATATGAATTTACTCGTAGCCCATTGTTGTGTTTTTTAATTTGTTAGTTTTAATGTTGCATGAAATGTGCTTATACTAGCAAGGAATATTCATAGTGATTTGAACTATGACGTGGGAATATGTTCATACAAATTTGTTGGAGCAGTTTCAATAGATTTTAATTTGGTTTTAATCTGTAAATCTAACTGGAATTACTTTGTTGTGGGATTCAGATAATTGGAGTGTGAAGGCAATCAGAAGAAAGACCACCGGAACCGGTAGGATGAGGTATCTTCGCAACGTTCCTCGCAGGTTCAAGAGTGGCTTCAGAGAAGGTAGCTAGCTTTTAATTTCTTATGATTGTTGCTATATAGATTATATGTACCTTTGAACTATGAACATATTCTTTTCTATCAAGGGTATTCTCTTTTTGTCAGTATTGTCAATTTTTTGTTGGATGATGGCTTAGGTACTGAAGCGGCACCAAGGAAGAAGGTTGCAGCAGCTTCTGCTTAAGGTATCACAAGGTTGTTTTGAATGAAGCCATCTTTGTTAGGAAAATTTTTATGAGAACTTTACTCGAGGAGTGTTTTTACTGTGGAACACTTTAGTTGTTTTCAGTTTATATTTAAGGAGTTTCTTTAAATTTTGAGCAATGTTGAACGAGCCGATTGTTGTTTGACCCTTTGATTACTCTGGATGAAGTTATTAACGTATGTTCTTGTTTTGGTTAAGATGCCCTAATCTTGTATAAAGATAGTTGAAATTTATTAAACATGGGATTTCGCTCATTGTTATCTGGCTGCATTTGTATACACATATTGTGGTCAGTTCAGTTGATTCAAGCTTCAGAATTGTATCTTGTTTACAGTGAGGTCTAGAAAAGAAAAGTATGAATTGTGTATGATGCATCAAGAGTCTGCTACAATGTCTTCCTAGTGCGTTTTTTGCACAAGTTTAGTAGTTAGTGACCTCTTGGGGCTGTATTTACCATGCATAAGCCGCAGATGGCTGCAGCCATAGATCTGAGTGTACCAGAAGCATATGTTAGCCACTATATAGGGTTTTGTACTTTTGTTCCGCCCCTTAATTTTTTTTTCTTGAAGGTGACCCTGTATTTTGTTAAATGAATTTAATTAGTAGATTTGAGTAATTTGGCTGAATTAATTGCATTCTACATCTTGGTGATCGTCAACGCTGCTTTTAAACATAGGTTAAACGACTCAAAGGTCATTTTGGATTGTTAATATGATAAATAAATTTATGTAGTTCACATTCAACCCTTCTTATTTATTCACACCCAAATTAAACAACTTATCCCTCCATCTTTGAACAAGTTTAGTCTAATCATAGAAAGGGAAATATATGAGATCAGTAAATGCTTATTTCATTCAATTTGGATGATGTGTCAACAAAAGGATACCTAAATTTTTATTCCGGTTTCAACTTGCAACCAAACAACATTTACCCCACAGGAAGGGTTTTACAATCATACATATAATCTCTACCATTCAATGTTCATAAAATCATGAAAATACAAATGAGAGCAGCAATCTGAAGTTGGCAATTAACTAACATTAGAACCACTAGACCACAGGAGTTAACAGTGGTTTCTTCTGAAAGTGTGCCTCCAAGTTCCCAATCACAAGATCAGCCATAGCTTCCCGGGTTTCCACCGTACCGCTTCCCACATGAGGTAAGAGAACCACATTATCGAGCCCAAAAAGTTCTTCTGGTACGTAGGGTTCATTTTCAAACACGTCAAGCCCTGCACCTCCTAGTCGGTGTTCAAATAATGCAGAGACCAGCTCAGGTTCTTCGACATGGGGGCCTCTCCCGATGTTGATGAGAACACCCTTTGGACCCAATGCATTGATGACATCCCTGTTGACAATGTGGTGGGTCTCTTTAGTCAGTGGACAAGCAACAACCAAGATATCACAATAGGCAGCCAGCTCGACAACACTCGGATAGTATTTGTAATTGATTTCGGGTTTCTCGTTTCTTGAGTAGTAACTGATAGGGCAGCTAAATGCTTCAGCTCTCTTCGCAATCGCCATGCCAATCCTTCCCAGACCGATAATGCCAACTTTTTTCCCAGTGAACTGAAATAATGGAACAAGTAGTTCTAGACTTATCATCCCACTGACATGAACGACAGACTGAAAGCTCAAGAAAAGCAGAAAGGTGAGGAGCCAATCATTTGAGAATTGGGTGGGAATATAAACCCTGATTGTTAGCTCCCCAGTTCTACGAATCACAGATCACACAGAAGTACAATACAGACTCGTGTATAGTTGCTTTATGCAAACATGTATTTACACGAATCCAAATATGACAGAAATAGGACAATAACAAATCCATATATATGCTACAAATCTAATTTCCAACAGGACTATAAAGACTTCTTCCCCTCTCTGCTCACCATGCCTTCAAATTTTAGTTCATCGTATGAACCACAATAGACCATTCAGAATTACTGTAATATAGTGATCATTCTGAAACACAAATAGAGGAAATTAGCATCACAGGGTGAATTTCAGAAGCAGCACTAACATGACCATTGAGCGCAATATACCAAAAAGATTACATCACATAC
The DNA here is from genome assembly GCF_006381635.1 of Hibiscus syriacus. NCBI lineage: Eukaryota > Viridiplantae > Streptophyta > Magnoliopsida > Malvales > Malvaceae > Hibiscus > Hibiscus syriacus. Next base: position 80,036 of record NW_024061769.1, on the reverse strand, counting down.
TGTATCATCCAGTTTTACAACAATATTGTATCAGCAATAAGAACCAATTCAACAGAATATAGACCAGTCGAGAAAGGCTAATATCATAAAAAATATTGAAAATATAAAAACCAACAAAAAGAAAAGAATTCAACGGAATCTAAGATCAACCCAGAAACGCTAATATCATAAAAAAATAGTGGAAAACGCAAAAACCAACAAATAGAGACGAATTCAACGAACTACATATTATCAAATAAACCCGAACTGCACAATGAGGTGAAAAAAAAGTTAACGAACCTTAGTTGTCAACATGTAGTCCCCTTTCTTCCACTTGCCACTCCTCACGTACCGATCACTCTCACAAAGCTTCCTCAACACCGCCAACATCAACCCAATCGCCAAATCTGCCACGTCTTCAGTCAAAACGTCAGGGGTGTTGGTAACTCTGATACCCTTTTCTTTACACTTTGCCAAATCAATCTTATCAAGCCCAACACTGAAGTTGGCAACAATCTCCAGCTTGGGCAACGCCTCGATGAGCTCAGCATCGGCACCGGCAGTGGCGTTTCCGGCGACAGCCTGGATTGAGTCTTTGTTTGAGTTCAGAAACGATGATTTGTCCGGCACCGTCCAGAACCTGAAGAGCTTGAAACGCTTATCGAGTTGCTGTTCGAGGTAAGAGTTCATGGGACAAGCCATGAGTACTCCAATTGAGTCCATGGTTGGTTGAATTGTGAGGAAGCTGGAATTTCAAAGCACAATAAGCCTGGAATCTTACTATAAGAGAGAGCAGTCAACCAGTGATGGGGATTGATTGCGGACTGTGAACCACTAGAAAAAATAAAAGGCGGAGAACATAGATGGAAAAAGGGTAGGTGTTACTGTTCGATCAGCAGTTAACTTTTTTTCTCCCTTTATTTACCCTAAAAATTACTGACATATGGTACGTAAGTGTCATTAAGTTTCAGCCCATGAAAACCATCCATGTGGTCCTGGTGGGGATTGTTCTAATGTTAGAGTATAGTGAGAGTCTATGCATACGTGAACGCTTGCTTGCGTTCTGTTGTATCCTTCCTCGTTTTTGCAGGCTTTTGACTTTGAAATTGAAAATGAACCATCCAATTCATTCACCTTACATAAATCAAACCAAACTCTAACCTTCAACATATATAGAATAATCTAGATCTGTTCTCAACACCCCCACTGGGTCTCAAACACATACGCCCCAAGTTCAATCCATTGTTCATAAATGGAAAAAACCAACGAAACAATCACATCCCACACTTGTAAATTCCCCAAGGAACATACTTTGTCCCTAAAATCATTTCGAAGAGGGGACTCTTAGTTCTTTCCTTGTTTTCTCCCACTTTTGTTACTTGTTCTGTGCCTTTCTTTTTTGTTTGTTCGACTCATTGGCCTCAAGTTCTTGTTGAATCTCAGAACAGAAAACCATTGAACATGGTTAGAGAACAAGACAATCTTTGGTCTCATTTTATTGGTTTAAGGGCTGCAAATGAGAACAAAGCAAAACATGCCAAGAGTTTAAGCATTAACAGTGAGTGTAAAGGTGACGAGACAGTTTCCAATGAGGGATCTAAACCGTCAAGCGAAAAGTGTCCCAAGATGAATATTACAATGGAAGATGTAATTGCTGCATTCCAAATCAGAGAAAAACAGTTATTAACTGGCAAGTTTCATATATATAATGTTTGTTTACGGTACAAGTGGGTGACATATGTATCTCTAAGTTCCATGTGCAATATTTTTAATTCAGATATGGAGCAGATGAAGGAAAAGTTTGCAAAATTACTCTTGGGTGAGGATATGTCTGGTGGAGGAAAGGGAGTTTCATCAGCTTTAGCACTGTCAAACACCATTACGAACCTTGCTGGTATTTCCTCTTCCAGTCTCTCCTATATGATAACTTAATGGAGAATCAATTTATCCGATTTTCGGTTCCAAATGGCTTTCAGCTTCCGTGTTTGGCAAACAGTCGCGCTTAGAGCCGATGAAACCCGACAGGAAAGCTAGGAGGAGAAAGGAAATAGATTGGCTATTTTCTGTAGCTGATCACGTTGTTGAACTTGTTCCATCTCAACAGAAGAGCAAGGATGGAACAAACATGGAGGTATCTGATCTCTCGCTCTCTTCCTTTACCTGCATCGAAGCAATTACAAGGCGATATATCTATATACATATTCAATATGCATGCATTTTATTTTCGCTCCTTATTTTTGCAGATAATGGTCACAAAGCAACGAATAGATCTCCATGTGAACATTCCGGCCCTGCTAAAACTTGACACGATGCTGATTGAAAGGATAGATACGGTTATATATGTTTTTTTTTAGCTAATTTGAGCTATGGATTTCTCTGTGACTAATTTAGCAGCAGGCTAGTACCTGATTTAATGATAACATTGGTCAGGAAAGTCTAGATAACTTCAAGGATCAAAATGAATTCTATTATTTGTCAAAAGATTATCCAGACTCAGGCAAAAACAAGAAAAAAATAAATGGTGGCTGCCTACTGTTAAAGTTCGCCCAGATGGACTATCAGATACGTGCAGAAAAAATCTGCAGCGCCAAAAGGAATATGTGACTCAAGTGCTTAAAGCAGCAATGTCATAAATGCTCAAGTTCTCTCCGAGATGGAGGTCCCTGAAAACTACATTGAAGCCCTCCCAAAGTTAAAGCTTGAAATTTCTAGTACATAGTTGCATCAAAATATGCTTCCATAATCCCTTCACCATCGCACTTTATTGATGTTTTGTTAGAATGGGAGAGCTAGTCTAGATGATGCGGTTTATACGAGCATCACGGTTGAATTCTTTGATCCTGATCAATTTTTCTCCTCTATGGACTTATCATCCGAGCACAAGATTTTAGACCTCAAGAATAGACTTGAGGCATCTATAGTCATATGGAAGAGGAAGATGACCCAAAAAGGATGGGAAATCAGCTTGGGGTTCTGCTGTTAGCTTTGAGAAGAGAGAACAATTCGAGGAGAGGGCCGAGACCATCCTGCTCATCATCAAACATTGGTTCCCAGGATTGCCTCAATCTTCACTAGACATCAGCAAGATCCAAAACAACTGGGTAAGTCATTTGTGCAGAACTGCAGATAGATAGAAACTTTATTACATGTCGGAATGACCCTCTTCATTTAAGTGTGTTGAAAACATTTTGATGTTTCAATATAACAAATTAAGTATAAATGAATTTTAAGATTTTACAAAAGATTTTTATAAGTATATTCGATTCAATTAATCGAATATCAAATTATTACTCCAAGTCTTTCAAGATCAATTTCAAACCTTACTAAATGTGTAAAATTATGTTTTATACTTAATATATTTTTGAAACAATTTTCACAAAGTATTTTGAACCAAAATCAAGCCTAAAACCAATTTTTCAAAAGGCTGCACCGATGCACCAATTCATGCATCGATGCACCAATGAATTAATTGAACATCGAATGCATTTTGTGCATCGATGCACATACCATGCATCGATGCACTCATGGTTTTATGAAAACATCGAATGCATTTGATGCATCGATGCACAAGCCATGCATTGATGCACTCGGGCTATTTTAAAACATCGAATGCATTTTATCCGATGCACTAAGGGTCCAACGGTCAAAATATTTGAATTTTACACTTGATGCACCGATGCACCTTGTATATGCATCGATGCACAGATGCTCCCAACTGATTTTATTAATTGTTTTCACACTTAAACGGCTCTATTGACTCCACTAATCATCCCCAACATTCAGAATCAATTGAAGGAGTATTTAAACAAGCTTAGAAGCCATTGATCAATAACAAGAAACAACAAGAAACAAGAAATCATTGAGAAATAAGAGAGAAAGCATCAAACATCAAGTTTGTGCAATTCAAACCAATTTTCCTTTCAATATTAATTTTGATTTCAAGAACACAATTTGTGCTTATTTGTAATCATCTTTGAGTGTTCTTATCTTGTTCTAGAATTGTGCAAACATATTGCCTTGTGAGGTTTGCCTTGTGAGGTTTTCCTTGTAAGTTTGCAAATTTATGTATTTCTCTTTGAAAAAGAGTGTGCTCAAGAATTGGGGTATAATTCTTGAGGGAGTTGTAAGGTTACTCTTTGTCCTCAAAAGAAAGAACAAATTAGTGAATTTGTTGAAAAATCCTTAGTGTGGATAACTAAGGTAGTGGACGTAGACTTTGGTTGAGAAAGTCGAACCACTCTAAATCACTGTGCAATTACTTTCAATTTTCTGCAAAAGCTTCCACCAAAATTTTAATTGTCAATTCATCACCCTCTTGGTTGATTTCGTCGATCGATTAACTCAATAATTGGTATCAGAGCCTCACTCATTTGAAGGTTTAATCGCTTCTTGAGTCTATTCGAGAAGAGTTACATCGATTTTCAAAGTCATCAATGACCGACACTTCAAACTCCAACTTCAATCTCGATTCATTGCCCGTTAACAAGCCTCCTTTCTTCAATGGAGCTAATTATGCTTATTGGAAGAATATGATGATGTATTTCATTCAAGCAAGTGACATGGAGCATGAAATATCATAGAAGATGGATACATCAAACCCTCCACTCACCCGAGGTTGTGGAGTGAAGGAGAGACAAGAATGTTCCAGCTCAACTCCAAAGCTATTCATATTATCTTTTGTGCTCTTGGACCAGATGAATACGTGAGAGCTTCATCTTGCCCAACCGCCAATGAGATATGGAAAAAACTACAAGTCACTCATGAAGGAACAAACGAGGTAAAAGAATCTAAAATTAGTGTTCTAACTCATAGCTATGAAAATTTCAGGATGAAACCGGATGAAGATGTCAAAGCTATGACGGATAAATTCTCCACGATTGTCAATAGTCTCAAATCATATGGAGAAATCATTCCAAATGTCAAGCTTGTAAGGAAGTTAGTTTACTCTCTTCCAAAAGCTTGGCAATCAAAGAAAACGGCGATCATCTAGGCTAAGAACTTGAAATCCTTGACCCTCGATGAACTTATTGACTCTCTACTCACGCATGAAATGATGCTTAAAGAAGAGGAAGATCTTGAGAAAAGAGACGAGCCAAAGAAGGAAACGGAGAAGAAGAAGAAGAACGTGGGAGTTGCTCTCAAATCAACAAAATATGAGAGTGACTCAGATGAAGATGACAATGACGAGGAAAATGCATTGTTTGCCAAACGGTTCAGAAAAATGATGAGGCCTAACCGAGGAAGAAAATTCAAACGAAATGAAGGCTTCAAAAATGAACCAAAAGAGAAGGACCCAATCATTTGCTATGAATGCAAAAAACCGGGGCATGTCAAATATGATTGCCCACAATTGAAGAGAAAGAGTCAATCAAAGAATAAGCACAAGTCTCATGTGGCTACATGGAGCGATGAAGAAGGTTCCGATGATGAGGAACAAAAAGTAGCAAACTTGTGCTTGATGGCATTCGGGGAAGATTCTAAGGTAACCTCTAACTCATTTAATTTAGGTGATTTATCTTATGATGAGTTATTAGAGGAATATATCGAGTTGGCTTCGGATTATGAGAAATTATTTTTAAAATATAAAAATGATATTTCGAAATTGAAAAATGAAAAGAATCTCATATCTAAGAGCAACAATGATCTTGGAAGTAAAATCAGTGATTTGCAAATCAAACTAGAAGAGTTTGAAAAGAAAAATTCGGATTTGCAAAATTTACTTTCAAAGGTCAATGATGATCATCAAAAGAAAATTGATGATCTTAAAGCTTCTTTTGATAAAGTTGGAACAAAACGTTTTGAAAATGGAGAAAATTCAAAATCCAACTTTGTTAGAAAAAGTTTTAAAAACTACAATCATAGAGGTTCCCGAAGAACCTCTAATGGAAAAATCGTTAGAAGTATATGGGTTCCTAAAGGACTCATTACTACTAAAGATAAGGATATCCTGCACAAATGAATACCTAAGGGGACTAGAATTTTGGAAACTAATGAATATGGACCCAAAAGAATTTGGGTACCAAAAATAAAAAATTAATATATGTTTGTAGGAAAAGGAGTATTGCTACAAGGCACGAGAAACAAATTCAAACTCATGGTACCTTGATAGTGGATGCTCAAGACACATGACCGGAGACAAAAGCCGGTTCATAGAGCTTAACGCCAAAAATGGAGGAGAAGTGAATTTTGGTTATAATTCAAAATGTCACATTGAAGGTATAGGTACAATAGATAATACATCTTCCATACAAATTAAAAATATTTTATATGTGAATGTATTAAAGCATAATCTTCTGAGTATTAGTCAATTATGTGATAAGGGATTCAATGTCATGTTTGAAACTAATGGTTGTAAAGTCATTGACATTGCATCTAATCGGATTATGCTTGTTGGTCATAGAATAGGAAACATTTATATGGTGCATTTAGATTCCATAGATATGACTAATTTATGCCTAGTTGCTAAGGATGAGCATGATAATTGGTTATGGCATAGGAGACTAGGACATGCTAGTATGAGTGTTTTGTAACGACTAATTCAAGGAGATTTAGTTTGAGGGTTGCCTAAACTAAAATTTAATAATGATAAAAATCTGTGATGCTTGTGCTAAAGGAAAACAAAAGCGAATTTCTTTTAAATCCATTAATGACGTATCCACTAGTAGAGTATTACAATTGATCAATTTAGATCTTTTTGGGCCATCTAGAACTATTAGCTTGGGTAGAAAACAATATGCATTTGTATTGGTAGATGACTATTCTAGATATACTTGAGTTCTATTCTTAAGTACTAAAAATAAAGCATTAGAAAAATTTATCACGTTTTCAAAAGTAATCCAAAACGAAAAATTATACTTCTGTATTTCTATAACTTCCCTTTGTAAATAGGGAAGTAAACTAAAACCATGGACTTTAAAGTCATTCCATATATTAATACCTTTAGAAATCAGGAAAATGGTTTCTCGTTTCATATTCATTGAAAGAATTCACGTTTCTTAATGGTTATTTATTCTATATGTTTGTGAAATTGTAAATTTTGGCAACATTTCCCAGATTTTTAAACAGTGTACCACTCACATAGTAGATCTGCTTTCTGATATATTACAAGAAATCAACTTACAAAATAAACAAATTGTCCAGAGAATTAGGCATTTGTTAATTGCAATGGCAATGGACAGATTATTAGACTATTAGTTATTAAGCAGCAGTTCTTACTTGTAATCAGAAAGGGAAAGGGTCGATGCCAAAGAGCAGAGATTTCAAAACGGAAAGCAATGCACCAGTTAAGCGTGAAACAAATGTCATTGGATCGATAATGAAAGTTGCATTTTAGGATTACATGTTTAAAAACTAAAACAAGGTACATACAATGAAAAGCTTTAAAAAAGTTACAGTAAATTAGATCTTGCCACGGGGCCCGGGCTTTGGTGGAAGTTGTGGACCTTTCTTGATCGGTAGAAGGTCATCGGAAGCAGTGGCGCTGAGGTAAAGACCGAGGGTGCCGCCTCCCAAGATGAGGAACTTGAGCAACAATCCTCTCTTGGTAAATGGAGCTGCAAATGTCTCAAAGAACTTGCTCTGCAATTCCAAACATTCGTGCATACTTCTGTTAGTTAATGCAAACAAAAGTTACCTGGCGACATCAGATTTCATTCAACATCATAAGTCAGTTGCAAACCTAACTGTCCTAACCATTGCCTTCAATATTCCGTGTTTCTCTCACCAAAAAAAAAAAACTAAGGAAATTAACATATCAACAAACTAATAGCAAGAAAAAAACCAAATTTTACAGAATGGCCTATGTAAAAGTACTCTCTCAAATACCAAATGAGGGCCAAAGGTGAAACCTGGAGTGGGTTGTAGGGTGAAGGTGCATCAGACCCGTACAAGTCCCATTGCCCAGTTGTGTTGCCAATATCCTCCAAATCAAAGTACACACTCTTATCACCATACTTTGCTACCACAGAACCGGCCCTATTACATAAGAAAAATAAAGACATGTTTTTTTTAATCTATTTAAATATGTTGAAATTAAACAGTATTGATTTGCAGGTAAGAAATTAAGGTTGGTGGCACCTGTAGTTTTTGGGTTTGAAACTCTGGCGAGCTGGCTTGACCAAGAGCTTGGTTCCATTGAGAGAGCTGCCACGAAGGCCATTGACGGTCGTTGGTTGAACTGCAGCTAAGGTTGCAAGAGAAGCCATTGCCTTTGTTTTTTCTTCTTCCTAACTCTTTTCTTTCATGCAGATTGAGTTCAGTTGGTAGTGGGCTGTTCGGGTTTTTTATCTTTGCAGTTGATCTCAACTGGACACGTGGTAAATCGTCTTTTCCTATAGAGATATGAAGTTCCATTTAGATCGTGACACGTGGATCAAATTTAGATAAGCCTATCCGTTTTATGATCTTCAAAAAAAAAACTACTGGGCCATGTTCATCGCCTCAAAAATCTAATAATTAATTAGATTGATAAGCCCTGTTATATTCATTCTATTTTAGAAAATTTATATTTCCATAATATTCAATTGAATATTTCTATATTTATGTTATAAGATTTTTTATTTTATTTTATTTTCTAGTTACTCCATTAAATAATATTATTAATTCAATTAAAACTTATAATCATTCTTAATATCTCTAGCAAATTCTCATCACCCACTAGCACTTAGTAGTATCCATTGATGAACATTCATAATTTTAGCTAATAAATTTATTTGGATAATCAATATGGTGATTTAACAAAAAAATATTTAAAAATAATATTTTATACAAGCATAATAATGAATCGAAGATCAAAATTCAAGCATTATATAAAATAAAATAAAATATTTTTTATTATGGAATCAACCTATAACTGGACCAGGCTTAGGAGTGCCATTAAGTAAGCCATTAGCAGATCCATGAAAATTTAAACTCTTAAACCCAATCCATATGTCTGATCCATAACACATAAGAATAAAAGAAGTCGCAAGTCCTTATCTGCTGCTTCTTCTCCAGCTCCGAAGACTACACCCCATAATGTGGATAACTTCTTCTCTCCGATCTCTCAAGCTTTCATCCCCATTTCTCCATGGCTCAACTTCCCTCTCTCATGTCTCAAAACCCGATTCTACTCTCTCTCAGAAACCCCTCAAAACCCCGGCTTTTCTGCCCCCGATCAGGGCAATGAAATCCTTGCAAGGTAGGGTGGTTTGTGCTACAAACGATAAGACAGTGTCAGTGGAAGTGGTGCGTTTAGCCCCTCATCCAAAATACAAGAGGCGTGTTAGGAAGAAGAAGAAGTTCCAGGCTCATGACCCAGATAACCAATTCAAAGTTGGTGACTATGTGCAGCTTGAAAAGAGCAGGCCGATTAGCAAGACCAAGACTTTCATTGCGGTGCCTGTACCAAGTAGGATTGGGAAGGAGGAGAAGGTGGAGCTTGGGATTCCATTGGAATCTCAACAGCCTCAAGAGCAGCAAGCTTAGTATTAAGGCCTTTTGTGTTGGGTAAACTTGTACTCTTTTACAAGTGTTTTCACTGTTTCAAAAACTGCTTTTTTAATGTAATAATTGTTGTTTTTCAAGGATGTGGCTTGTTTTTTGAGTTTTTCATGACCTCTGTTCTCTGCTTTAATCTTGATTGGTTTATTTGAATTGGGTTTCTTTTCGTAATTAGTCAATAAGTTGATGTTTTAGTGATAAAAAACCTGGATTGAGACTCTTGAAGGAAGTGATTAAATTGTGAAGGACATAAATTATGGTAGTACTATAATGTGTGTTGCTTTAAGGATGAATTATCTTAGGATTGGTTTACTTGGATCGCAATGATCATCAAGCTAAGCTGCAACGGAGTTGTTCTGTTCTTGTTTTGGTCTGAGAACTTAAGCAGCAATGCAAAGACATTTCACGATTGACAATTTATTAATAGGAGAGGGGATATTCGAGGGTTACTGTTTTCCCGAAACCATCCCGACCCGACTTGTCCAACAATGCTATCTCATATCGGTGATGAAGACTGAAAGTGACTAACTTTCTGATTGATCATACAAAAAATGTAGACCTAATAAACCCTACTGTAAGCATCTCCATGATGGTTTAAAGGTCATAGTTTTTGTTGGTTGGCATTGAGTTCTAAGTAATGCGTATTGCTTTGTACCTGTATCGTCTTTGGCAATCTGTGAGATGTTCTTTGGTTGGACAATTTTAGCAGTGTAAAGCCCTAAATTCCATGTAAAACCAGTGGATAATTCAACACATTTCAGGGCTAAGAAGTTGGTAAAGCAATAAAGAAAACCACAATATTGCATAAATGAATAGTAATTATATACATAAGGAATGTTCCACTCTCTTAGATTTAAAATGATTTTGAAATCCAACTCTGTCAATCCACTTGCCCCTCCATAAATATGCCTGAAGCCCGAACCATCTGTGCTTAACCAAAGAAGGAACAGAAACAAACCCACATAACAAAAATAGGTTATCTGCTTAAACCTCTTAAGTTGTGGGGGGTGAAAAGAGAACAAAAAAACTATGAATTTTACAGTTAATATCTACCTAACCAAGGGTAGTTTGATCAGCCATCTTCACATTGCATGCTTGTCTTAATATTACGCAATGAGCAAGATATTATTGTGTTGACAGATTCCACAGATTCCATGTTTAATTTAGCAGTTGGGGAGCTGTTTGTTAGGATTTGAAAAGCTATTGTAAGCAAGGATCCTCCTTCAGTATCATTGCTCTTCTTGTGCCTAGAAGTGATCACTAATGGCCTTGACTCGAGCCCATCAGGAAGAATGGAGAACCCTGAAGGTAGTATGGCCATGTTGCTGGAGTTGCATCCTGTGATCACCAACTGTATACCAGTTATGTCCACAGGAGCAAAGACCACCATGGATTCAAAAGCATTTGTGCAGCTATCTTGGAGAACCAACATGCTGTTCTCTTTTGACTTCATTGTCTGAAAAGAAAATATGATGCAACTTAGAATGCTATATATGACTCATAGGGGGAAAACAGTGCCTAAAGAACATACTTGATTGTTACTGCATTGCCACGATCTTTCCCTTTGGCCAAGTTTGCGAGGGACTGCATTGGACCTCCGGTTGACATGATGTCCCACTAAATTTGCAGAGGAAACATTGTTAAATGAGTATTCACAACAGTACCTTTTTTATATTCTAATTGATATAAGTACCTCATTGCGACGAGATTCATCTCTCAATAAATCAAATAAAATAGTCAGAGAGACAGGCAACCAAACGGAAGAAACAGCACAGACGATGACCCCGAGAGGTTCACCAGGGTCATTTAAGTTATTCCTGGAAGAAACTCTAATGTCTTTTCCGGTTTTGCTGGTGACTTTATTCCTGTTACGATAACTCGATGCTCCAATTGCATGACAGAAGCTCCATGTCATTCTCTGGGCCAACTTCAAAATGCTCTTCCTCCCGGCCAGTGTCGCAACACCTAAAATTTTAATAACAAGCATTAGTCAGAAAATTTTCTTTGCTCACCAAAAAAAAAACATGCATATTGTTTAACAAAATGGACAAAATTTAAGCTTACCAGTTGAATCCTTAGTAGGAACATTGGTTGCCATGAAGAAAACGAACCTTTCACACTGATGTTGCAATGTTGCCATCCAATGCCTCGCACCAAAGGCCAAGCCACTGCTAAAAATGGTACGGTGCAATGTATGAACAGTACTTTTCTGGCACTCAAGGTGTTCCACCCAAATCACCTGAAATTTAATAAAAATGATGTTCTTAAGCTTGTTATCAAAGATTCATATGGTTTTAACAAAACATAAGGTTCTAAACTTTATGGCAAACCGTCAATTTCCCCTAATATATATATATATATGCACAGACCTTGCAACGGCCATTGGATTTATCTTGGATGATGCAACCTGATCGACGCTTTCTGCATTTTACTAAGGACGCATCGATATTTTCTTCAACTTTGTCAATAGAAACATCGACCACTGCCCATTCTTCAGCACTCAGTTGCTTGCAAAACCGGACAAAGTAAACTTCTCTGGTAGGTACTAAGGGTGATAGCATTTGCTGCTCAGCGAACGTCTGCTTAATTCAGAGTACCAAACTATTAATACAAGGTCTAAAACTTAATTAAGAAATTATGGCTTTTGTTTACAAAGAAGATTCCAGTTTAATTTGAATTTCAAAATTTTTAATTATAATCTTTAAGCATAATAATTCTATTAATAAATTGAATTAAATTCAGAATTCAAAATTAAGCAAATGAAAAAATTATCATTATTTTTTTGGACTATCTAATTACCGAGACAAATAGCTAATTACGGGAAGGGTCGGTGTAAAATGGCTTTGACCTTCCGCTGAGTTTATTAGGTTAGAGATAAAAAAGAAAAGAAAGGCTTAGACTTCTCACGTGAACCATGAGGCTAAAAAGAAGAAGGAAAACGTTTATGTCAAGATAGCTTACCTTGAGGAATCATCTCTTCTCTATAGTTTTGTTTACTTAATATAATAAATAAAATATTATTATTTAATAAAGTGATAAACATTATGCATGAATATTTTTATTGAACAACAATATTAAAATATACACTATTTTTTCAATAGACATTATATTTTCTGCTCATTGTTTGTTATATGCATTAAACAAAAAGATTATTGCCCAATTTTAGGAAGGTTGAGATTTCAATGTTAAATAACAGCTAGTCCACTCCACGTTACCTTGACAAGCACTTCGTAAGATTGCCCTAAAAATATATAAAATAATACACAAAAGGGGCACTAACACATGAACTGCGGACAGACAAAGGCAACTTACCTACTGTACAGCACCATTTTTATTTGGAGCTTCACCATGGCAAATCACATCAACAGTAGCCGCCTTAGAGATTATGCATGGGAACATATCCTTCCATTGATTCTATTGACACAAACAGAAATAAAACAAAAAATCAAAATTACTGTCAACTATGGAAATGGCTTCTACACCTGAATATTTATTTCTTACGGCATCCGTGAAGCTTTGAACCAGCCTTGGGAGATCAACAAAAACAACTACAGTCTCTCGAGAGGCCTCAATTGATCTTTTTGGCCTCTCATTGCTTGAATTTTCAACGGAGAACACTTTGACATACTCATCGTAGTTAAGTATCTCCCGTCCCGTCTCAACGCTTCGAACCCACAGCGGTTCACCTGCGGTAGCCATCTTCTGCAACTCTTTCATGGCTTGGTTTACAATCTCCATGATTCTCGACTTCTCGAGCCCGAAAATCCCAGTGTAAAAATCCAATGAGCTCCTGTTTTCTTGGTCATTTTCAGCTGAACATGAACCAGTCATTGATGCACCTAAAGGGTATTTTCCTATTACTCTTCTTAGTTTTTCTACCTGCAAATGTTTTGAAATTGAATTTATGTAAACATGAAATAAAGATTTTTCAAGGGAGAATACAAATAGAGAATTTTTTATCGATAGGTCTCTAAACCTCGGCTTTGAGTTTAGCATTCTCTTCAGCTGTAATGGAACCGTCTTTGGCAGTGGTAGCCATGCCACAGTTGATGCAACAAGCTTTGTTTATAGTCTTCCTCATGGCTTTGTTTTCCTCCCTGAGCTTCTCCATCTCTTGCTTCAACAATGAATTCTCATGGCGCTCTTGTATAGCCTGCAAATTGGCTACTCCATTAACACCAGCAAAGATGATTAACAAAATGCAAATACTCTGATTTTAACCGAAGTTAAGAAATGAAAACTTGAAAAGAGAATAACTGGGATTACTTTAATTTGTGTTCGACGATTTTGAAACCAGAACTTGACTTGCCTTGGATCAAGGCCTAATTGTTTACTCAATTGCTGCCTTTGCTTCTCATCTGGATGGGGTGATTCCTTAAACAGCCTGAAAAGGTTTACTATACGTATATCATCTTCATACAAAGCAACGACATTTTCTTTAATTTGTTAAAGACAGAAAAACAACAAATCCCATCATAAGCGTTGATCATACATGGATAGCAATTAATGTCAAGCAGTTAGAGAACAAGAGAAACATTATTTCAGCCATGAAAAAGGTTTTTGGAGCATGTCTTTCAAGTAAAAACAAAGGTAGAAAAGGTAACTAAAGTCACCATAAAATTTTGGGTCATCTTTAACGTTATAATCTTGTTTTCTTCTGTGAGCATGTCACTAACTTTTTTCAGTATTAAAAATATTTCCCAAATAACTGCTCCATGCATGCAAGTGTATGTACTTATATGAGAGTTTGGCATATATACAAAATTTACTGTAATTAAAACTGTTTGACGAACTTCGAATTGAAATTACCCAGAGTAACTTAATATCGATTGCAAGCTATATTTCAAATTCACGAAATATCATTGCATTCAAGTTGTTGAGACGTAAATTGCATAAAAAAGGGAAATAGAGAAATGAAATGGGAGATTTACGCTTCCATTTCTCTGATTTGGTCCGCTGTGTGACGGTGATACTTCTTTCTCTTCTTCTTTTGGGTTTTATCAGCGTCGTCATCGTTGTGATCTAACAAGTCATCTTCGGATCTTGATCTTCCAGGACCCGAGTTCTCACTACTGATTTCCACTGTGTCATCCTTTTTATTACCTGATACTACTCCTTCGCCGCCTCCGCCACTTCCTTCATCTCCTTCCTCCACCTCCAAACTCGCAGCTTCTGTCGCCGTCGCACCGGCATCCCGGAATATCCCGGCCTTTATAAAACACAGACATAAAGCAGAAACATCATTATATGAGATATATGCATGATATTGAAAAAAATGGAGTTAAAATCACTTACAAGGCTAAGGGAGAGCGCGGGAGAAGCAAATAAATCTTTAGTTGGTGGGTTAGTCATGTCGACGACGCCCATGGCAATATGAGATTTTGGTTTAGCTGATGAAATGGTTGATTTAAGGTGCAGAGAGAAGGGGAGAGAGAGGAATTAAATGTGGGGTCTCATGGATTTTAAGGATATAAAACAAAAATGAACTCACGCATCATTATATATATATATATATATATTGTTTTGTTTTGAAGGATAAAAATAATTATTGAGTATTTCTGCCATGGTTGGGTTTTGAAGGAGAAGAAGAGGATAAAAAGGCTGCTAGGAATCAGATATGGCCCAGTTAGTAAAGTAAGGGTTTTTGGAATGAGAAAATAATCTCAGTGACCAAAAATCTTAGATAATATACGATTTTGACCAATTTTTTTTGGATTTGCGAAAATGATCAACAAAATCGCAATACGATCTCTAATTCGCATTGCGATCTCCACTATCGCAAATTCGTGTTGCATTTCGCGTTTTCGCAACGAATACTATATTTTTAGAAAAAATTCTTAAGAAACAAAATCTTTTTTTAACTATCATAACGAATTTTCGCAACGAATTTGGAAAATCGCAACGACAACTGTAGACTATCGCACCGCGATTTTCAACTATCGTAACGCGAAATGGAAAATCGCAACGCGAAATGAAACGCGAATTTACGATAGTGGAGATCGCAATGCGAATTAGAGATCGCATTGCGATTTTGTTGGTCATTTTCACAAATCCAAAAAAAAATGGTCAAAATCGTATATTATCTGAGATTTTTGGTCACTGAGGTTATATTCTTTTTGAAATTATGATTTGGTTTTATGTATTAGGTCAAATCGTATTAGTTGGGAATTTTGAAAAAAAACGGAGGATATAATTGTAAATTTTTTAAATTTTTCAGAAGTGTAGGGTCGAAATCTTCAGCTTGACTTTGAGTTACCTTGTAGAGTCGAATTCTTCAGCTCGACTGATTAAAGGCTGCTAGGAGTTGACTGTTAGAAATGCAAATGTGAAAGACCCAACGAACTTTAAGCTGTTGAATGCTTGAACTGGGCTCTCCAACGGTATTTTCAGTTTATATAATGCTATTGGCTCCAGCTGGCTTAAACAATTGGCTACAATTATTTTATTTCACTGTAGTAGATATTAAAAATGGTCGATTTAACTTGAGATTTTATCAAATCATTCAACGTAATTAGAAATCTAAATGCAATCTAATTAATTTTTGGTTAATCTCAATAAAGATGTAGCTAAAATTGGACAAATTGTGCATTTAAAATAAGAATCAATATAACATTATTTTTGTTATATAAAATAATCTTTAGTAAGCTAGCATATTATGCAAGCCTCTAGAAATCAAATCCTGGCTTCCGCTCAATTAGGGGATAGCTTTTAATGAAGTCTAGATATTTGATACGCACATCAATATAAAATTACGAGTTCAATTAATATACTTTATTTTCCCTTCCAATTCAAGTTTAATGAATAAAAAATAAAAGCAGTTACAGTCACAAATGCAATAATACTCCTCACGTTTTTATTGATGAAAATAAAAAAATTGAATGGACCAATTGAGTAATATTTTAAATTTAATAAAATAACTATAAAAGGATCCCTTCACAATATCAGTATAAAAAACTGAGCTGAGCTGAGTCATGAGTAGCCAGTCAAAGTCAAACCCGTACAGTCATTGATTATGAATAGTTTTGTGAAGTTTGTGAGCTATGTTAGTTGTCTGTTACTCTTTTATTAGACGTTTTTCTAGATAAATCATCGATGATCGGTATAATTATCGATCTAACATCGATCATATTATATTTTTTGATCTAACACCCGTAGTAATAAAGCGCGTCTCCTGAACCGCGTTATACGGTGATTTGGCGCCACGTGGGTATAACGCCCCCTGATCTGCGATATACGGTGATTTGACGCCACGTGAGTATAGCGCGCCCCCTGATTCGCGCTATACCTAGGTATCTGACATGTGGGGTATAGCGCGGTGCAGGGGGCGCGCTATACCCCTAAATACCCGCTCCACACCCCAATCATCCCTATAAATACCCCCATCCTCAATCACTTTTATCACACCAAATTCTCTCAAATACCCCTAATCCAAGTTGTGATGATCTTGATTGACCCCTCCAGCACAACATGTGTGAGGACCGTTGTATACTGTTAGTTCTCATATGTTGTTTTTCCTCTTCATTTTCGATACGCGAACCATCCAATTACATCCGTTTTCGCGTCGGGCACAGTAGCATACATATTTTTCGGTCGTCGATCGGTTGACTCTGGACTGAACAGAATTACGGATATTGTAATTTTTGATAGCCATCATCCCTTCTTCTTTGCTTGAAAACTCCATGCCTAAAGATAGCTCACCATTATTTATTGATGAGTAATATCCATAGTCACCGAGATGAGGCATATCCATAAATTCTGGCCCGTACATTGCACCATAATAAGCTTCATACATGTGTGCAGGAGGGTCAGTTTGTGCCACATTTCCTGGAACTTCATCATCATCGGAGTTGAATTGCGGTGATTCTGGGTGAATGAATAGTCCAGTCTCAGCACCATCCGCACCAGGCTCACGAAGCGATTCTTCTGGTGGAGATGATGGTTCCTCCATGCTCTCCACATTTAGGTTCAAGAACCTACTACTTGCACGCATTCCCCTTGAACTGGAAGGTATATCGACATTCAGATCGAAAAAGCTCGCAGTCGAATGCCTCCCCCTGGAGCTTGAAGCCATCGTGTCAAATGGAAACTGCACAGATAGTTGCGTCGATGGCATCTCCATATGGTCAAAGAAATTTGCAGATAAATGACTTCCCCTTGAACTAGACGTGGTTTTTCCATACGGATTGTTCTTAGACTCACCTCGGTACATATCGTAAGGAGTTGCACATGAATATCTCCCCATTATGGCATTAAAATCATTACACATTACTGTAGTTGGGCTGTCAACTTGATCAACTTGTTCAGCCAGCCTATAGTGTGAGCTTAAAGATTGACCCCGAACAGCACGCACTTAAACAAAATATGCATACATCTCAATAGCGGCGTCTGAATAATTACTTTGAGCTTCAACCATCATTTGAACATCATCATTGTTCATTGTTCGAAAGTTCGAACGCTGTATAAGTTAATGGCAACAATGATGTTGGAAATCTGTACTGCAACGATGACATTCTTCTACTATTTCCAACATGAATCTTCCTCGAAATCTTCGTTATCAGCTCCTCAATAGTTATGTTTCTCTTGAATGATATTTTAACACGCTCATTTGATACGAAAACAACGCCGGTTCCATCTTCTCGAATTTCACCATCATAATAAACAATAGCTGAAAGTCACGCCATTCTTTGAGTTTAAAAGTGCGGCAATATTATATCTGTAAAAAAAATAACTGAAACAAACCTGATTAAATAAATTATATATGAACAAAAATATAACACAAAATTTTTTGTACACATCAACGTAAATAATTTAAATAATATAATTTTATGTTATTACCTGCACCGCAAAACTATTTCGACGTATGCTCCCGCTTTTCAATTTTACAAACATAAAAATTAATTGAAAATAATTAGTATAATATTTTTCAAATAATAATAATAAACAATAAGTATAATTAAAAAATTATAACAAAATTACTTTATAACGAACAATCGCACGAACTTCTAAATCAAATATGAGAAGATTGTCAGAATTATTACTCGTTGACGGAATTGTTGTATTAATTTATAAGAGATGAGAGATGCGAGGAGATGTGAGAACCGGAGGAGTGTATTTATAAACATATAAGGCGCGGTACCTACACCGCGTTATATGTAATTATTATATAGCGCGGACCAGAGACCGCGTTAAATATAATTTTGGTTCGGCGTATAGCGCCCCCTTGATCCGCGCTATACCCCTACGTGGCGTATAACGCGGAGCAGGGGGCACGCTATACCCCACGTGTAACCCATACAGCGTATAGCGTTGTACAGGGGCGTGCTATACTCCATATGGCGCCAAATCAACATATAGCGCGGTTCAGGGGGCGCGCTTTACTGCTACGGGTGTTAGATCGAGAAATATCATCTGACCGATGTTAGATCGATAAATATACTGATCGCCGATGATTTTTCGAGAAAAATACCCTTTTATTATTAGTAGAGTTCTTATCATCAACAACAATATTATTTAATTATCATAATTTATTTATTATTATATTTCTATGCGCCTTTATATATATAATTTAAAGAGCTGAAATAAGTGAAATGCATTTAATTTGACTCCAAACTTCTTCAAAATTTCAAAATAGCCGTTACTCGTAAAATGTTATTATTTTATTACGATCTGTATTTCATTTAAGTTTTTTTTACTGAATTTATATTCGAAAATCAATTCACTGATATTTAAACTGAAAAAAAATCAAAAGCTTTTGTTGTCTTTGTTACTCAGTAATACAGTTACTATGGGGAATTTCGTTTAATATTCATAAGCAAATTTCTTTAGAAGATAACTAAATTAGATTGAAAATCAATTAAAAGTATGCTTATATTACTAAACAATTTTATAAGATAATCTTGTATGTAAACATTACATAATTTTCGGTTTCAATGATTTACTACATTTAAAAAAATGAAATGTTTTCCCACAACATTGAGTATATATTTGCCTTAATCATTAACATCGTCTAATATAAGTTTAAGGAATGACGCAACCGGAAATATTAATATTGTTTTAACATTTCCGGTAGAACACTGTCTAAAATGTTAATCTCGTTACTTACCGAAAACGTTAAAATTATTAAAATTTTACATGACGAGATGAAAATTTTAGGTAGCGCTCCACCGGAAATATTAAAACAAAATTAACATTTTCGGTTACGTCTTTCCTTAACCTTATATTAGATTGTTTTTCCCTTAGACATCTTCCAAAAAGGAGAAGATCATGATATCTTACAAGAAAGAACTAAGGTGTATATCCTCTTTTCTTAATTTTTAAAGTTATTTCCATTGGGTTCAATTGTATTAAAGGTCCTCCTACTATATGTTACGGACAAATATAGTCTCTCTATAACTTAATTATTTATAATTATTTATTTAGTTACTTTAACAAATTAAGGGTAAATACAAGATAATATTTGTTAAAATACTCTTAATCCTTTGACAATAAACGTTTATATCCTTACCTAAGCGATACTCGAACCCAACATTTCAAGAGATACTAACAAGTCCCTCAATTACTAAGGTTTCTTACTTCATACTATTTTTAAACGTGTATTCTCTCAAATAATTTAACATGACTTATGTTTTTAAAACACGTGGTAACAAAACATATAGTATATTTCTGTACATCTTGATAAATATTATATATTTTAATTTAATTTAATTTATAAAAAAATTTGAATTATACAAAAAAAAATTAATGCGTACATATCATGTCATGTTTTAATGAATTAAATTAGGGGTGTTAAAATTAATATGTTACCGTTAACTATAATTATTAATCGATGTAACATTTTATAGGTTAACTAACCGAACTGTTCATATTAAATGATTTTGGTTAACCAAACCATTAAAAATATCGATTAACGGTTACGATTGCGGTTAATGAATTTTAATAAATGGTTAACCATCGGTTAACCATTAATAAACTATAATTAATTAATTATATTTTTTAGAGAATATAATTAAAAATAAAATCAAAATGATTCCTCCAATTTTTTACATATCAAATGATTAAGAATTATCTTTAAACAAATATTATCTTGTATTTATCTCATATTAAAATAAATAATAATAAGCAATGATAATGCATAGAATCAATACATTAAACATAAAATCCTATTATTCCATTTATCGAAAAGAAAGACTCAACCGACCAAAAAAAAAGGTAAAAAAAAGCTTCGAAGTTCATTTAATATCCAATTTGTAGTGACAATCGGTATGGTGGGTCAGTAAGTAAATATCATATATATTATTTTAACAAGTAGATTAGACAAGATGAATCATGATAAAATTTTTAAAACATAAAGTAGACAAGTTAAATGTAACAACAAAACTAATAAAATTGGGTTTTGTACTACTGATGGTTAATTAAGTAATCAAGATAAAGAACAGAAAAGAAAGAGAAACGTTAATTCGATCAATGAAATTAGACACAACCCAACTTAGTTTTAACTTAAGGTTGGGCCAAAACCTATAAAGCTTCTCATTCGGTTTGACAATCTTATCATAATGAGATTCATCAACTATATATATCTCAGTCGTACTTTTAAGATATCTGCATTTGATTTGAACAACAGCTGGGACTTTACAATTTGGCAGTTCAGATTAATTGGCACACCCAAAAAATGAAAAGCAGCCTTGTACTACTCTCTTTTTTTTTCTTTTTTGTATTCCATAAAATGGAACCAAGAATCCCTACAAAATGGTTTATTCGGGGTTTAAAAACCCATACTGAGGTTACAATTGGAAACCTAAAAAATACAACTCATTCTTGCTTGTTTGTACATGTCCTATTGCTACCGTGGGAACATCACACGAACAATAAATGAGGGGACCAGTGCTGGAGTCTACGTGGAAGGTGGAGGTGCTGATGTGGGAAACTGCTACACTAGGGTTGCTGCATTGTTTGTTACATGTTGGGCTGATTAATGGCCTAAAGTTGGAGTGGATTGTGTTTGTGTTTGGTGTAATAGATTTGGGTAATGTATGGGCTAAGGGTTAATATTTGGATAATTGTATCTTGGGCTAAGTGGATTTGAATGTAGATGGTTTTGTAATTTTGATTTTTGGATTGTATTTAAACAATGGACTAATTTTAATCTGTAATTCATGCCACTGCCACCAATGTCACTTAAATTAGCACACGAACCACTTTAAATCGACCCTCGATCGTCCTTAATCTAATTCAACTTGTGAGGACAAAATTAGGGTATAATAATTGCCCCTTTTTGCTCATTATTGTGAAAACAATAGTGTAACAAAGACAAAAGATAACCTAATTTTGTTTGATTTGACGACGATCCCATTTCTTTAGCACCATCATTGGTTCTTCCATCTTTCAATCGAATGCTTTACCTCAACGTATTTGAATTTTTTCTCGCATGGTTTGCCCTAATGTCACATGTGTTGGGCTCGTAAATGACACATTATCCTTAATTAGCATATCTGAGGACTTGTTTATTTATTTTATAAATAATTTGTATCATGTGAGACCAAAAATGATATTTTTATCTTAAAAGAGATGGAATCTGATTTTTAAATGAGGTGATTTTTAGGAAAACACTAGATAATTGCATTGAGTGAGGAAAAATTTGTTTCAAGATAAACACTTTCAAGTGAGATAAAATTTATTTTAAGGAAAAACACTCTCAAGTGAGATAAAATCTATTTTAAGAAAAATAATCTCAAGTGAGATAAAATATGTTTTATGAAAAACAATCTCAAGTAGGATAAAATATGTTTTAAGAAAAAAAATATTAAAATAATATAAAATGAGATAAAATCTTGAGTGAAATGATTTTGAGTTTCGAGGGAAAAGTGATGATTCTGGTCCAACTTTTTATGTGATAGAATCGAGCGAGATGGTGATGCTGATCCAACTCATGAAATCGAGTAAGAAAAATGAAGTTGATCCAACTCCTTATGTGATGGATGAATCGAGGTTGAACAAGTTCTCCTCATTAGGAATTTGTTCTCCCTCATCGGACGAGTTCTTCTCATTATGAACCAAAATGTTGATCTACCTCCTTATATGATGGTATCAAATCTCACTTCAAATTAATGATTCTTCTGTGGATTGAGCTTCTCAATTCTTGAAGTTTTGCCACTCTGAATGTAATTCCCTCTATTTGAGGCTTGAATTTTGATTTGCTCTTCTTTCTCTTATTTCTTTGGAAGATCTGTAAGAATCATGCATCTATGTATGGGAATATGAATGCAACTAAATGCATATAAATGCATGACTTTCTTGTATACAAAAATAATGATCATCAATCTTCTTATGCCTCTAAAGTGAAGAGCTCGATCTTCTTTTCACTTGATTACTCTTGTCTAGAGTCCATCCTGATATCATTGTGGCATCTTGTCAACTCAAGCTTGCGTCTTCTAGAGAACAATCTGATCGTCTCGTGTCATCATGACTTTCTTGTCTCTTGTTTTGTTTTAACATTTCGGGAGAACTATTTTTTCTTAAATTCTTGTTATAATTAGGTATATGGTCAGATGCACTGTTTGTTTATGACTCAATTTCTCAATCAGAATTGTTTTTTTAGGATCTTTCTGCCAACCGAAGCATGAATGGTTGACTATTCTAAGGTAAACTCTTATTGTCTTCATATTTTGCCCATGTTATTTCAAGTGACGAAGCTTATCTTCAACGTCTTTTTGACTTGATTCTTGTTATCTCAATGTGATCAAAGTTTTTTAGTAATGCCCCAATGTAGGTATCTTTCATGGCTCGTCTTTATTTGAATGACAAGAAATTTAACTTCAAAAGGCCTCGTCCTCGTGCTATTTATCAACGATCACATGCTATCAACTTGGAAAAATAGAAGTTTCATCAAATATATTTATTCTTTATTATTCTAATCTAATAGCTTAAGGGCTTCTCTATGTGAGGTCTCTAAAGCAGATGGACACTCAAAAATTATCAGAGCTTTTGACAAAAATGCCCTGAACCTTTGCGATGAATTGAGATACTAAAAAATCTCCATATATATCATGCCCCATCTTATCAAGTGATTGTTTGCCTCTTAACTGATTATTGATGTTGATGATGTCACGAATAAGTGTGAGAAGTGTTATTTTGAGTCTTCTGATCTTTCAGGCTTTATCATTTAAAAATCAGAGAACGTCTTTAATACTTATGCATCTTTTATGGTCTTATTTCTTTATTTAAGGCAGAATAGGTCTCACCAACTTCAAGGACCTCCTTCATTCTTTAGAGATTGTCCTGTTTGAAAATGTTTTTATTCTTTTTCTTTTTCCAAAATGTGAAAAAGTTTTAAAAATGTCACCACTTTTTTGGACTCACAATTGAAACAAATTATAAACCAATAGTTCACTAAATATCAAATAAGTCAATTACTCTTTTAATCCTTCAAAAATTATATACATTTTACAAGTGTCAAGATTGATGCTAATGTTGAGGCTTAGATTGATTTCGGAAGGTAGAGTATTTCTGGTTGGCTTCTTTGGTTAAGATCTAGAATTCTTCTGATGAAGTAGTCATTACGCTCATCTTCTTGAAATGTTTACCGATTCCCGACTCTTGTGAGTATTTTCACGTTGTACAATGCTTTATCAAGAGATGTACAAGACCACCTACTATGTAACAGCTGAACAAACTAATGGAAATCGGGGCAAAGAAAGCACAAACAGAAGAAAATTGGAAAAAAATGTGAAAACGGGCAAAAGTTGAGATTTTTAACTTTTTCATTTTTGTGTTTAGAACAAAATTTATATTTTTATCTTTACTAATGCACGAGTCTCACTTTAACTTTGAAATTCAATTTTGTGTTTAAAATAGACATTTTATCTTTTTAAAATTACTTTTAACAATAATCTCAAAAATTTAAAGTTTAAACCACACATTCAAAAATTCTTTTTTACTGTACTTCTAAGAGTTACTTTTCAAAAAGAAGAAGAAGAGAAATATAGTTATTTGATTTTTTTAGGTTTTATATCCTTTTAATGTTTTAAATATATTTTATTTTTTTAAACTTAAAATAAGTTTTTTTTTTCATTTTTAATTATTTTAAATTTATATTTTGATTTTTTTATTTTTAAAAAAAATATATTTTAATTATTTGTAATATTTAGTGCATAATTTAATTTCTAAAAGTTATATATATTTTTAATATTATTCATTTTATTTTTAATTAGGGGTCACAAAATGATATTAACACATTCGATGGGTTTCCTTTAACGTCGTTAAGAAAAGCAGACTCATACTGAATTGTCCGGTTAATATATATTCTAAGAATTAATCTGCACTAAATATCATTTAAAGGACTATAGTTAGAAGTATTATATTTTAAAGCCACAATTGATGCATTAAACCTAGATTAGCCCTGACAGGTCCACATATAATGCTAAAATCAACTTGTATGACTAATTGATACGAAAATTGTGTATTAAACGTGACATGATATCTAAAAGTTCAATTAATGTGACCGACACAACATATTTATTTAACGTAGGTTTCATATTTATGTATAGGATTTAGACATTCATATTTTTTTTATAAAGTTTCTATGATAGCACGATCCAACTGTTATGATATTCTATTTAAAAATCAATTTTCTGGTGAGTTATTAAATTAAAATGTAAAAGAAATCTCTCACAAAAAATGGTAAAAGAAATAAATATAGTCGTATATTAGACTGTCGCATGAGACTTTCCCGATATTCCCTCAATTTGCAGAACAGGCGCTCTTCTCTTTTATCAAATTTAAACCAAAAAAAAAATGAAGAAGAGAAAGTTAAACCAGACGTGTATAAGTTAGCAACAATCACCAGTCGTCGTCCTTCACGTCGCATTTTAGTACATGTCTGTTTTTCATTTTTGATTCCCGTCTTTTCACTCGTTTTCATGTTCTTTACGTCTTGGTTACATTCGAGAAAAGAAGGGGAAAGTCGCCATTGTCGTGGCATTCCGAAATTCAAAGCTAATAGCGAATGCACTCATCTCATTCCTATCTTACGAGTATATTTATTAATTCTTTAAACGACGTATCGTTTTCGTATTATTTATATATTACACCAACGCTTTTCTATCTTTAAGTTCTGTACTTTGTGACACGTACAATACATATGTTTCCTTCCTACTTTTGTTCTTGAATCTGTTTCCTTCTTTTAATGCTAAACATGGTGAGTTCTGTACGATTTGATTTTGCAGAAAACGCTGCCGTGTTTTGAGCTAAATTCACCTCTGTTCATTTATCATTTTGATTTTTGTTTCTGCTCTTTCTGTATTGCTTGATCCTGCTCTTTCTGTATTGCTTGATCCTGCTGAAACGACAACGTTTCCATTAGCTTTGTTCGGTCGTTGCTGAAAAGACAAAGTCTCCAATGAAATTTGTTCGTTTATGTTACTCTGTACAAAGACTGGAGCTAAGCAATATGATTTAATTTCTGATTCTCTGTAACTTTTCTTTTGATCTCTCAATTGTCGATGCTCACGATTAAATAATAACATTGGACGAGTTAATTTATAATTGCTCTTTGAACTTTTTTTTTTGCAGTTAACATCAGAGAATTTTGTGTTAAGTTCTGGGGAGATTGTTTATAGTAACGTCGAAATGCGGGGACGACACGCTGATTCTTATTCCATGTACAAGCGTGGTAGCAGAGACCACATTATCAATGCCTATGACTATGACAAAGAACAAGGTTCACGGATTCTTCAATTTTTCTTTATAACGTATAAGAAAAAAACGTTTTTGATCAATTTCCCTTATGTAGTGAATTTATTGAGCACGAGCTTTTACTATTAATTCTGGAGCTGCAAGTTAATAAAAATGGCTAGTTATCATGAAGCAAGTTAATAAAAAAGGCAAGTTGCATGAAGTTCAAAGTTTTTTGTTCTGCTTTCTTATGTTATTAAGTTTTTAGTGTCATTTCTATCTCCATGCTTTTGATGTTTTTGGAATGGCTTCAAGTCCCCCATTTTAGTTGTCTTTATTAGTTTCAGTAAGTGCTGACAATTTTCTACTTTATTATGTGGACTTTTAAGTACGATTACAGAATGGAGTGGGCAAAGATATTGGAAACCCTCCCTGGAAGCGATCATTCCCGTATATACTCCTGGCAACCTTATCTTCCTTCTTATTTGGTTACCATCTTGGGTATGCTCAGTTTTTGATTTTTTTTTCTCGTTAAATCTGGAAATTCTGCAGACGTTGTATAGTTAATGCTTGCTACTGTTGATGCAGAGTAGTTAATGAAACGCTAGAAAGTATTTCACATGACCTTGGCTTTCATGGGGATATCATGGCTGAAGGTACTGGAGCAATGAACTTGTAGCTCGTCTTGTTTGAAAAATCACTCTAATGAGTAATGTGTTTTCTTTTTGTTGAAACGAAGGCCTGGTTGTAAGTACATGTTTAGGGGGTGCCTTTGTGGGATCGTTGTTCAGTGGTTTGATTGCAGATGGGGTTGGGCGTCGCAGGGCGTTCCAGCTGTGTGCTTTACCTATGATAATTGGATCTTCTATGAGGTAATTGCAATATTAATTCCTAGCTTCTTTTGGCTTTGAATTTATCTCAAATAGGCAATCCATTATGCTCCATATGGACGTCTTGGAGGGTTTGTTCTGAATTTTATTTTTTTGGATTTTAGTTCAGCTAAAATTCATTAGGCAAAATTTCAGTTTAACTGATAAATTTATAGTTAATTTCCTGAGCCATTTTGTTGAGAGATACTGAGTCACTCCTACCTTTTTCTTTTGGTTCCCATAAAACAAATTAAATTATATAGAATAAGTTAGGAGTTTTTTGGCATCTTGCTTTGTAATCTTTGAATAATTATAATTGTGTCTTCATTTCACTTTGTATAATTCTTGCAGTGCAACGGCAAAAAGCTTTTGGGTCATGCTTCTAGGGAGGTTATTTGTCGGGACTGGAATGGGTATTGGCCCTCCTGTTTCAGCTCTTTATATTGCAGAGGTATTAATGTACCATTTTTCTGTTATATTGTAAGGCTTCTTCTCTTCTTTCCTTTTTTTTTACAAATAGTAATGTGACCCATGAGGCCATGACCAGGTTTCTCCAGCTTATATAAGAGGTACATATGGATGCTGCAGTCAAATGCTACATGTTTAGGATTGATAGGTGCTCTATATATGGGATTCCCTGCTAAGGAAACCGAGGGTTGGTAAGAAATGATGAGTGAATTAGAAGTAGCCGTAGCAATGAAGATGATGATCAACAAAAAACTTGTTTTAATATGTGATTTATTGTTATTTGAAGCAAATCAATTTTTAGGATGGCACTACAAGATGATGTGCTTGGTTCCCCATTCTCGTTTTCAAAAGAAAAAAGTCATCTGAAGAACATACTTTGACAATGCTTTTCTGACACATAGGTTGATAACATAATTCATAACTTGATGATATGCACAGGTGGCGCATATGTTTTTGGGCATCTGTTGCTCCCGCTGCTATACTTGTTCTTTTTATGGAATTTTCCGTAGAAAGTCCCCATTGGTTTTTCAAGGTTGTCTGCTCTACTTTCATACTCACTAACAATAATTGTAGGTTCCCGCTTTGCATGATCAACATCCTTTAACTTCATCTTGCGATAAAAGAACTTGGATCCAGCTAGAGATGTAATGATATTTTGAAAAAATGGTCCATATTATGTTCACATTTTATATTGTTATATTCTTTGGAACTGCAAATAGTTAGCTTTACATATATCAATGTATACCACTATCACTTAAAATAACTTCGATTTCAGTTGTAGTTAGATTTAAGGATCTGAATATAAAGCCATTGTACGGATGCATCTTTCTGAAAAATTATTCAACTGAACAAAAATTTGATAGTGTGTGAGTGTACATTTTGACTAGGTAGTCAAGTAAGATATTGGAAGTGACTATGATGCGGTTGCTCTAGGTGTTGAGAAAGGATAGCAGACGCATTTTATTATTTTAAAAGACCCGTGGAGCCCGAAACTTTGATTGATGGACCAAAGGAGAATCTATAATATACTAAAAGAAAAGCTAGTTTCATTTCTGAGCTATGGGTGCTACTATATCCTGAAATCATTGCTTCATACTACGGGTGAATTTCAACCTCTATATATTAAGGAAAATGAAAAAAGACGAATGATATGATCAATTCTCATCGTTTATCTTCAAGTTGCTTTTTCGCTGTGTCGGTAGCCTCTCATAAGCTTTATAAACTTGCTTCAGTGAGGACGGGGTGCTGATGCTGAAATTGTATTTGAGAAACTTCTGGGAGGACCACATGTCAAAGTTGCAATGGCTGAATTGTCAAAGTCAGAAAGGGGGGACGAGTCAGATACAGTCAAGCTCTCCAAGCTACTTTGTGGCCGTCATGGTAAAGGTAAACTCTGAACATGCGAATAATTTTCGGTAAGATTTTAAGTTAGTATACTTTTCTTATTAACTTCTTCCTTTGCAGTTGTTTTCATTGGATCTCTTCTTTTTGCTTTTCAACAACTATCTGGCATAAATGCTGTTTTCTATTTCTCCTCGTCTGTCTTTAAAAGTGCCGGTGTACCCTCACAGTCCGCAAACACATGTGTGGGAATTGCCAATTTGTTAGGTATAAGTGGCTACTTCACCATGTATCTAATTTATGCATCGTGGAATATTTTTTAAAATTTGCTGCTTATACGTCTTCAGGGTCACTTTTTGCATTGCTTTCAATGGATAAACTGGGAAGGAAGGCTCTTCTCATTGCAAGTTTTTCAGGAATGGTAAAGAGAAAAGATTTGGCTTGACGTTTACTGTTTAGTGCCCTCTAGCAGCATATATAAGATATCAGAATTCCTAACATAACTTAATATCTGTAGCTGTTTGTGGCATTTATAATTTGGCACTAAATGTTGAATTCTATTAGAGAAAGCATGAGCATTATTGGACTTTGTTGTACCAATAAAATTTGTGGCCTTTTTTTTACAATTTATAAGAGTTATGGTACATATATTCTGCTTATTATATTTGAACATACCAATTTGTATTATGTTCAATAATTTATTTGATTTTTGCTTCATGCTTCTGTGTTTCAGGCAGTAGCAATGGGTATTCAGGCAATTTCAGCTAGTTCCTTAATTGCGAGTAGCAATGTAATTTATATCTCTGTTGGAGGCATGCTGTTGTAAGTTGTTAATCCTTTGAACATCTAAATGTTCCTTTCTAGAGTGGGATACGCTTATTAAACCCCTGAAGCTTAGTGTCACTTTGGATGTAAAAATTTCTTTTTCATGATGGATATCTAACCACTAAATGCATTAGAATGGATGTCTATGGTGACCTTATTACACGCTTTCACGAAGGCTATTCAAAGGAAACATTTATATTCAGCAACATCATTTTGTGGCGTGGCTGCTTCTTAACACAAACTTGATGGTGTGAGAATGCAGATTTGTCTGCACCTATGCTATGGGTGCTGGACCAGTGCCTGGTCTTCTCCTATCAGAAATGTTCCCCAGTCGGATTAGAGCCAAGGCGATGTCAGTTTGCATGGCTGTCCACTGGGTAAACAGTTCTTACTCTTTAAAAATCTTGTCGTTTGACGTTTTTTTTTACTTAAATGCCAATAATATCGCACAATCTTTTCAAATGCATTTCATATTAATATGTATGGTGAACAGGCACGTGACTCTTTGGTTTTTGTCTTGTGTTTCTCCTTTTTCCTGATTTTTAGAACCACCAGTTACTGTCTTTGGTGTTTGTAACAGATGTTTAATTTCTTGGTCGGCCTGTTGTTTTTACGATTACTGGAGCTGCTTGGACCATTCCTCTTGAATACAATTTTTGCCACCTTTTGTTCGCTGGCAGTTATATTTGTAAAGAAAAATGTACTGGAAACTAAAGGCAAAACACTTCAAGAGATTGAAGTTGCACTTCTTCCACCAGGTATGTCAGTTTCTTCTCATTTTCAGAACCGGGTGAACAGAGTAAGTTAAGTTAGATATAGCTAATTGAACTCAATTATAAATTAGTTTTGTATTATGCTGTTACGATTTTTTATTTTTCTTGAAGTATCCATGTTCAACACCAGTACAATTACAGTGAACTAAGTTGAAAACATGTGAATGTAGACGTTCTAAAATATTTAATGGTTTAACAGGAGAACTTTTACTACTAGATTCTGTCAAAGTCCACAACTGAATTGGGGAGTTGCTGAATATCAAAGTTGTTAGTTGCAGTCGTTTCTTTTGCATCAAACTTATTTCTGAATACAAATCCATCATAGATGAAGTAATGGAATGAGACATGTTCACCAGGTGATCACTCCCCAAAGCCCAATGTATTCTTTGTCGTTTATTCTTGTTGAATACTTGGTGAGCACATTTTCCTGTTCCTGCTTGAATTTTCGATGTAGTATTATTTATACGAACACACTACACACTGGTTTTCACTTCGAGGGTTTTCACTTCGAGTGTTTTGTACTTTTGAATTTCAATGCAAGTTTAATCCATGATAGAACCTCACTTTCTTGAGTTTTTGAGTACTTTGATGTTTTGTTAATTCTCAATGTAAATTAATTCATGAGCTGCTGAGGT
The DNA here is from genome assembly GCF_006381635.1 of Hibiscus syriacus. Lineage (NCBI taxonomy): Eukaryota > Viridiplantae > Streptophyta > Magnoliopsida > Malvales > Malvaceae > Hibiscus > Hibiscus syriacus. The sequence continues at coordinate 48,998 of NW_024061769.1, read as the reverse complement.
TGGCAATGAATTATGAGAAATAAACTTGAAATTTAGTCTATTAATGGACTGCAAAAGATCATTTTATTTTATGAATTGTTAAAAGTTCGAAGAGAAAGACACAGCTTAAACCCCCGCTCAAAACTCCTTTGATAAGCCAAACCTCTTGTCCAAATCGCAAGCACCAAAATTGAGCATCAGTCGCTGAGTTTACAATCCTATAAGGTATTTCCTGATGTTCATTTCTTCTTCTTCTTACTATATTATATGCTTTCATTGTCTAGTTTGGGTGACTCTGAAAATAAATAAAAAAATGGAAAACAAAACTGAGAAAAGCTTTAGAAATTTAATTGATGAAAATATCAAAGACAAAGGAACCCAAGTGCTCGATTCTATCTAAGAGAGGGAAAAACATATATTTTGATTTCTGACTATTAACTTCAGTTGAACAAGATCTGTATATTTATACTTAATCGACCTTTTTCAAGTAATTTATTTTGAGGGGTTTCTGACTTTGGGTTTTAACTGAATCATTCGATTGTAAGAAAACGCTTAAGAAAAATGGTGTCTATCTGCTATGCTTTCTTTTTCTTCATTTTCCTCGAGTGAAGTGTTCGATAAAATGCTTCACTGACGAAAAAGAAAGCCCAGCAAATTGTAATGCTGGTGATGTTTCCATTTTGTGCGTGATTTTGGTAGTTTGTTTGAGACTGCAGTGATCTATTTTGAGAATGGAGAACAAAGATGATGAAGTGAAGAAAGCACAAGTTGTGGAAGCCAGGGCAAGAAATATCAGCCACAATGTGCGACGTGCAGAATGTGGGAGTCAGTCCATTGAAGATTCACAAGCAGATATAGCTAAGGGTGTTTAGATCCGATCCGATTTAAAAAAATAATCAAAAACCGATCCAAAAAATCGATAACCGAAAAAAACCGTAACCGATTTAGTGTGTTTGGTTTTTTTTCCACAAAACCGATCGGTTCAGTTTCGGAAATCCGAAACCGATCCAAACCAAACCAAACCGATATCTATTAAAATGATTTTTCCATATTTCTTGTCTAGAGAATCTGACAAATATAAGGATTATGAAACACTTTCAGGATTTTGCTGTAGTCTACTTGGTCAGGCTTCTCAACTCTCACCCGAGAGATCTGGGTTCAAGATCTGGCAATGGAATGCTTTTTTTTTAATAACTATTGATGATAGTATGCTGTAGCGTTGGATTCAACCATGCTTGTATGGATGTGGAGGGGGAAGCTTGAATGAATGATTCATTGAACACGCTAGCCGTACTAAAACCCTCGTTACTTTTTTAATTTTCCTCTAATTTACAACCTCTTCAAGATAGAGAAAACTAAAGCCATTTATAAGCAGAAGACAAAGGCAGAGGCAGAGGAAAAGAAGAATTGGAGAATGGAGAGTTCACTGAATTATATTAATCGACAAACTGGTCTATGTAAACATTTCATTTCTAAACATTTTAATGGAAATATGATTCTCAAGTATTGTGTTTTTCCCGTACATTGTTTGTTTATCAATATTTTTTTAGAAACATCCAAATCGATCCAAACCGAATCAAACCGCACTTAATTAGATCGGATCGAATCAGATTTTTTTTTTTACAAAAATCCAAACCGTAAACATTTATACTTTCGGATCAGATGAATTTTTAGTCAAAAACTGATCCAAACTGACCACGAACACCCCTAGATATAGCAATCCTCCTTAGAAAAGTACACAATTTTATTCTCTAGCAAATGGTTTTGTAAAAATCCAAGTTATTTGTGTAACCCCCTAGACCCAGCCTATGCGTTTCGACTAAGTCTAGTGGCTCACATTATGATTCTTTAAGACATTTTTCCGAAACCGTTATTCAATCAATGTAAAATCGCATTATAAATGACATGAAGTTATAATAAATCATACTATCAAAACCTAACTTGTAAATATAATACCAATAAGTAATAATTTAATTTAAAACATATCTTAAAAATCAAATCACGATAAACCGAATAGTAATAGCAAAAGTGTCATCATATTAAAATACCATACTTTAAAATAAGGTCCATGTTAACAAAATAAAGACAACTTGCAAGGTAAAAACATTACAATCAAATATACTTCAAGAGATATGTTGATCCTCCAAGTGCTCAATCCAGGGTAACTAACCAACAGTATCTGAAAGGGGGAAAACATTTTCGAAAAGTGAGCTAGGCTCAGTGTGTCCCAACATTACCATAAAATTTCAATAGGTACACTAAACAAATCATAGTCCATTAAGTCCCATAAAATTATACTGCAGTAAATCTCTTTAAAAAGCGTTACCCTAAGGGAACATCTTAGGGCCTGAGAGCCTACCCAAGATAGATTTCGGGGCCGTGGGGCCTACCTAAGAACACATCTTAGGGCCGCAGGGCCTACCCGAGAATGATCTCAGGGCCGCAGAGCCTACCTAAGAGTCACATTAGGTCCGTAAAATTTTCCAGCTTGATCAGAGCTGTACTTTATAAATTCGTATTCCAAAAATTTAATTGCACCGTGTTATAAATTCCATAAATCCATAAACATGGTAATCATATACCATTTCAAAACAAATATCAGATAACAGTCATAATCCATAAATCATCACATTAAATCGGTGCATCAACAATACGGAAACCAAAGAATTCAGTGTACCACATATTAAAACAAATAAAACAGTTCAGTAATAAATAGGGAACACACCTCGATAATATGTTCAAATCGTGGATCTACTGATTGCTGGTTTCACCACGCTTTGCTACAGTTTTCGAACCTAATTTATAATATCACTATATTACTAATGGGTAACATAAATAAATCTCTAAAATCATAAAATTTACGATTCTTACGAGTGAATACTGGTATACGTGGTTTAACTGATCTAGAAGAGTTGGGTCGAGCTATCGAATGATCCGGAGAGTCTCTTGTACCTTCAAACAATAATAATTAATCAGCCCCAAATCTTACTTAATTGTTCAAAGCTAGAATTCTTAAGTATATAAGCATTTTTCGGGTTTGACTATCATTTTGGGGTATTTCGAGTCTGAATTTGGCCAAACGGATTGCGGAATCGGAATCAGGACGTCGAAAAACATAAAGTATGACTTTCCGAAAATTCAGATTCTTGGTCAAAGTCAACCACTTTGACCGTAGATTTGGAGACCTTCGGATTCGAATTTGACAAAACAGACCACGGAAACGGATTTGGCACGTCGAAAACTATCAGGATAGGTATACTCGGAAAAGATTAACGGTCGTTTAATGCTCGGTCAAAGCCATTTTAAGTTTTGGTCAAAGAAAGTCAACGGTCAACGGTCGAGTCGGGTCGGGTCAACGGTCGGGTCGGGTCAACGGTCGGGTCGGGTCGGACCGGTCAAACCGGCTCAGACCAGTCAAACCAATTCAGACCGGTCAAACCGGTTCGAACCGGTTGAAACCGGTCAAACCGGTCAGAACCGGTTGAAAACCGGTTAAACCGGTTTCCAGCAGCCACTCGCCCTGCGGCGGCGCGTGTGGCGCGTGAGACGTCCTCCGGGGCCCTAAAAATCCCGGAAAAATTTCTAAAAATTATTTTGAGCGATTTCAAGATACTTACAACGATCGGTTCAAATTTTTGAACGGCGGAGAGCTCGATTTCAAATCGGCCGAATCTTTGACTGCACCACCTCCTCACGCGCCGCCGTCTAGGCGGACAAGGTTGACACCGGTGAACTCGGAACGGCACAAGGAACACGATGGTGCGGGAGGTGTCGTAAACAGAGCAACGATCAGCGGTGAATTTAAGATTTTCTCGGCGATAGAGCTAACAAAACCGTCGCTACTTTGACTGGAAATTCCCGACGTTTGGCCGCGTTTCGCTTCAATTAATTTGAAGGTTTTGCTCCTCGCTCGATGATGAACACAACGGTGGTTTCAAAACAACGATCGGAATTCGGACGGCGTCGGAATCGAGTTTGGAAGTTGTGTGCGTGAGGAAGGATTTGTGAAATTGATTTCTGTTTTTCAAAACAGAAATCACGCATATATCAATTGTCTGCCGACACTCCATGGTTAAATTCAGGGCTTGGTCCCTGAATTTTCTTTAACTTTAAAACAAGCTCAACGTTTTAAAATCTTTCAATTCAGTCCCAAATTTTCACAATTAAACCCTCAAATTTTAATTAAATATTATTTTGAAAATCGGGTTGTTACAATTCTCCCCCTCTACAAGAAATTTCGTCCTCGAAATTTACCTTATGAGAATAGTTGAGGAAACTGAGCCTCCATTGACTCCAATGTCTCCCAAGTAGCTTCTGAGGGGCCTCGATTCCTCCACTGAACTTTGACCATTGGAATTCGTCTATTCCGAAGAACTCGTTCATCTCTCTCCAAGATCTGAATGGGCTCCTCTTCATATGACAAATCAGGTCTCAGCTCTACTTCTTCAACCTGAATAATGTGACCTGGATCTGGACGGTATCTCTCCTCAACATTGATACATGAAAGACATCATGAATACGACTTAGCTCAGAAGGCAACTCAAGCTGATATGCAACAGGTCCTACCCTCTTCAAGATACGAAATGGTCCAATAAATCTTGGACTCAATTTACCCTTACGCCCGAATCTTAATACTTTCTTCCAGGGTGAAACTTTCAAAAAGACCCGATCTCCCACTTCAAACTGTATATCCTTCCTTCTTTGATCTGCATAAGATTTCTGCCTATCAAATGCCTCTTTCAGACGGTCACGGATTAATCTGACTGTGTCCTCCGTCTCTCGCACTAACTCAGGTCCCAAAGTTTTCTTATCACGCAACTCAGTCCAACAGATCGGAGTGCGACATTTACGCCCATAGAGTGCTTCATAGGGTGCCATACGAATACTGGTCTGATAACTGTTATTGTAAGCAAATTCAGCCAACGGCAAAAAGTTCTCCCAACTACCATGAAAATCGATTACGCAACCCCGCAACATATCCTCCAGAATCTGAATTACTCTCTCAGATTGACCATCAGTTTGTGGATGAAAGGATGTACTATAATCCAATCTTGTTCCCAAAGCCGTATGTAACGCCTTCCAAAATCTCGAAGTAAATCTCGGATCTCGATCAGAAATAATAGACAATGGAACACCATGCAATCTGACAATCTCTGAAATATACAATCTTGCCAGCTTATCCAAAGTATAATTTACTCGCACAGGAATGAAGTGAGCTGACTTTGTAAGTCTGTCAACAATCACCCAAACTGAATCTTTTTTCAAAGGAGTCATAGGCAAGCCAGTAACAAAATCCATAGTAATACGCTCCCATTTCCATTCAGGAATCTTGATAGGCTGTAACAAACCTGATGGATGTTGATGTTCTGCCTTAACTTGCTGACAAGTCAAACACCTAGCCACAAAGTCAGATATGTCTTTCTTCATACTAGTCCAATAATACCTCTCTCTCAAATTCCGGTACATCTTATCTCCTCCGGGGTGCATAACATATGGACTACTATGAGTCTTAGTAAGGATAGTCTGCCTCAATTCAGCGTCATCAGGCACACAATATCTACCTTTAAAGCATAAAACTTCATCCTGATCAATTGCGTAATCTGTGTTTATCCCCTGCTCTACTTGCTCAAAGATGGAAAGCAAGGAGCTATCAAGGGGCTGCTTAGCTTTGATCTCATCAACCAAGGTCGGCTTAACTTGCAATTCTGCTAACAAAGTGCCATCGTCATATAAATTCATCTTGGCCATTAAAGACCTCAACTCCGATACCGTCTTTCGACTCAAAGCATCTGCTACAATGTTAGCTTTACCAGGGTGGTAATCAATCACGCAATCATAATCTTTTAGAAGCTCTAACCAGTGACGCTGTCTCAAATTAAGTTCCTTCTGGGTCAGAAGATACTTTAAGCTCTTATGATCTGTGAAAATGTAACATTTCTCTCCATAAAGATAGTGTCTCCAAATCTTCAAGGCAAAAATTACTGCTGCCAACTCTAAATCGTGAGTAGGATAATTACTCTCATGCGGCCGCAGCTGACGGGATGCATAAGCCACCACCTTACTTTCCTGCATTAAAACACAACCAAGTCCTGAATGTGAAGCATCACTATACACTGTAAAATCCTTCCCGGACTCCGGTTGAATCAACACCGGTGCTTGAGTCAAAACCGCCTTTAATTTCTCAAAGCTCTCCTGTTGTGCCTCGCCCCAGTCAAACAACACATTCTTCCTTAACAACTTTGTCAAAGGAGAAGCAATGATCGAGAAGCCCTCAACAAAACGTCGATAATAACCAGCCAAGCCCAAGAAACTGTGGATTTCAGATACGTTCTTAGGTCGTTTCCAATTCATAATAGCCTCTATCTTGCTGGGATCAACCTGAACACCTCGCGCAGAAATAATATGCCCCAGAAATGACACTTCTTGAAGCCAAAACTCACACTTGTTTAGTTTGGCATATAGACGATGCTCTCTCAAAGTCCGCAGAACAATCTTCAAATGCTCGTCATGCTCTGCCTCAGTACGAGAATAGATCAGAATATCGTCAATGAAGACCACCACAAGTTGATCCAAATATGGTCGGAACACCCGATTCATCAAATCCATAAAAGCTGCAGGAGCGTTCGTCAAACCAAAAGGCATCACTAAAAATTCATAATGACCATATCTAGTGCGAATGGCCGTTTTTGCAACATCAGATCCTTTAACTTTCAATTGATAATACCCCGAACGAAGATCAATCTTAGAGAATACAGTAGCTCCTCGCAATTGATCAAATAAGTCATCAATCCTGGGTAATGGGTATTTATTCTTGACCGTCATCTTGTTCAATTTCCGATAGTCAATACATAATCTTAGCGACCCATCCTTCTTTTTCACGAATAGAACTGGAGCTCCCCATGGTGAAGTACTATGTCGGATAAATCCTCGATCGAATAATTCTTGCAATTGGACCTTCAACTCCTTAAGTTCCTTTGGAGCCATGCGATAAGGTGCCATAGAAATAGGTGAAGATCCCGGATAAGTCTCAATCTCGAACTCTACCTCTCTATCAGGAGGTAACCCAAGCAACTCCTCAGGAAAAACATCAGGAAACTTGCTAACTGTACGAATCTCCTCGATTGTGGACAATGCACCTTTAGTGTTCAAAATACAGGCAATGAACGTCTCATATCCCTTTCGGATCATACGATCAATTTTCATCGCTGAAACTATATTGGAGAGATAGCCACGCCGTTCACCAATTAACACAACAGTCCGACCATCTGAAGTCTTTAGGGTAGCTCGCTTGTACTCGCAATCCAGATTTACCTTGTGTTTATTCAACCAATCCATCCCAAGAATTAGATCAAACTCCTCTAGAGGAAGCTCCATAAGATCAGCGAGAAAAATTTCTCCCTGCACCTCCAAAGGACAACGCCGAAATACCTTATTCACTAATACCGCTTGTCCTACTGGACTTGTAACTGTAACAGTATTTTCAGTGTTCTCTATCGGAATCTGAAGGTTTCGAGATACTGAGCTCGATACATAGGAGTGAGTGGAGCCATTGTCCAGTAATGCAAAGTATGGGATAGAATAAATAGTAAATGTACCTGCAATAACCTCAGGCTCATCTCTGTCATCCCGACGTCTAGTGGCATAAACCAAGGCTGGCTGTCTAGCCTCAGAAACTGTTGGCCCTCTATTTTGCTGAGGTCGAGCTCTACTGTCTGTCCTGGACACTGAACCACGAGCCTTTACTTGGCTACGATCTCTAATTGGAGTATGTACTGTAGTCTGAGAACGCACAGGAGTCTGGGTAGCGATCCGCTCAGACGAAGCTAGCTGAGGACAATCCCTCCGAAAATGTCCACTAGATCCACAATGAAAACATGCTCTGGTCTTCCTATAACACTCTTCCGTGTGCCGTTTCCCACAAAAGTCACACTGAGGCACTAGAACCGGAACCGAAGAACCACCTCTACTAACAGCTGAAGGTGATGATACAGTAGACCTGAAGCGTGTATTGCTCCTCTGAGGGGCTGAAGTACGAGTCCTCTTACCGGAATGTGCGGATGATTCAGTAGGGCCAAAAGATTTCCTAGATCGCTCCTGATCAACACGTTCTCTACCAGAAGCTAACGCCGCCATCTCCTCAGCATCCTTGGCTCTGCTTACCAGCACATCAAAAATCTCATCTTGAAGGGCTACCACCTGCCTACGTAGCTCGTATCTGAGTCCAAAGGCAAATTTACGACATCGATCTCTTTCGGTAGGCACCAGACTGATTCCATACTTTAACAATTTCAAGAACTCTATTTCATACTCTGAAACAGTCATGTCACCCTGAACCAAGTCCTGAAACTGCTGTCGTCTCTGGACTAAGTAGCGCTCACCCAAGAATCGGCTCCGAAAGCGCTCCTTGAAGAAATCCCATGTCAAACGATCAGTAGAAACACTACTGGTCACTGACTCCCACCATGTGTGGGCATTTCCATCTAACATCGCTACTGCCCCCAAATATCTCTTTGCTGAGTCCAAACCCAACTGATCCATGCGTCTTTCTGTATCCTGTAGCCAATCTTCTGCTTCAGTAGGAATTCATCCAAGCTGTCCTCCAAAAGCCTGACCCCATTAGCAATTAGAGTCTGCGAAATAGGAACCTCAGATACAACACCAGCAGCTCTGACTGCTCCCTGTATCAACTGCAGAAATTGTCTACCAAAAGTCTCATCCAAAGCAACTCCGGTAGATTCTGACTCAATATCTGTCGCTCCTATGATCGGTGTAGTCATGCCAATACCATCGGTAGGAGGCAGATTCGTTGGGGTCGTAGGAGCAGGATCACCTATCGGAGGTGGGGGATCTACTCGTATCTCATCGATCGGATCTGCAAATCTAGCCACTCGACCTCGTCCACGGCTAGTTCGACGACCACGTCTAGCACTCATTTTGATGGATCTCAAGTTTACTACAGAAGATAAAACTTAGGGTTAGATAAGCACTTGGAGTCTCGAACACAGTTAAAAATTTTAATAACTTTGTGATATGACCTTTGTTTCTTGTTTTGTAAAATATTTCAAAATCGTATCTTCCATGTGGACTCATACACAGTCCGAGGGTTAAAAACCAAAAGCTCTGATACCAATAAATGTAACCCCCTAGACCCAGCCTATGCGTTTCGACTAAGTCTAGTGGCTCACATTATGATTCTTTAAGACATTTTTCCGAAACCGTTATTCAATCAATGTAAAATCGCATTATAAATGACATGAAGTTATAATAAATCATACTATCAAAACCTAACTTGTAAATATAATACCAATAAGTAATAATTTAATTTAAAACATATCTTAAAAATCAAATCACGATAAACCGAATAGTAATAGCAAAAGTGTCATCATATTAAAATACCATACTTTAAAATAAGGTCCATGTTAACAAAATAAAGACAACTTGCAAGGTAAAAACATTACAATCAAATATACTTCAAGAGATATGTTGATCCTCCAAGTGCTCAATCCAGGGTAACTAACCAACAGTATCTGAAAGGGGGAAAACATTTTCGAAAAGTGAGCTAGGCTCAGTGTGTCCCAACATTACCATAAAATTTCAATAGGTACACTAAACAAATCATAGTCCATTAAGTCCCATAAAATTATACTGCAGTAAATCTCTTTAAAAAGCGTTACCCTAAGGGAACATCTTAGGGCCTGAGAGCCTACCCAAGATAGATTTCGGGGCCGTGGGGCCTACCTAAGAACACATCTTAGGGCCGCAGGGCCTACCCGAGAATGATCTCAGGGCCGCAGAGCCTACCTAAGAGTCACATTAGGTCCGTAAAATTTTCCAGCTTTATCAGAGCTGTACTTTATAAATTCGTATTCCAAAAATTTAATTGCACCGTGTTATAAATTCCATAAATCCATAAACATGGTAATCATATACCATTTCAAAACAAATATCAGATAACAGTCATAATCCATAAATCATCACATTAAATCGGTGCATCAACAATACGGAAACCAAAGAATTCAGTGTACCACATATTAAAACAAATAAAACAGTTCAGTAATAAATAGGGAACACACCTCGATAATATGTTCAAATCGTGGATCTACTGATTGCTGGTTTCACCACGCTCTGCTACAGTTTTCGAGCCTAATTTATAATATCACTATATTACTAATGGGTAACATAAATAAATCTCTAAAATCATAAAATTTACGATTCTTACGAGTGAATACTGGTATACGTGGTTTAACTGATCTAGAAGAGTTGGGTCGAGCTATCGAATGATCCGGAGAGTCTCTTGTACCTTCAAACAATAATAATTAATCAGCCCCAAATCTTACTTAATTGTTCAAAGCTAGAATTCTTAAGTATATAAGCATTTTTCGGGTTTGACTATCATTTTGGGGTATTTCGAGTCTGAATTTGGCCAAACGGATTGCGGAATCGGAATCAGGACGTCGAAAAACATAAAGTATGACTTTCCAAAAATTCAGATTCTTGGTCAAAGTCAAAGTCAACAACTTTGACCGTAGATTTGGAGACCTTCGGATTCGAATTTAACAAAACAGACCACGGAAACGGATTTGGCACGTCGAAAACTATCAGGATAGGTATACTCGGAAAAGATTAACGGTCGTTTAATGCTCGGTCAAAGCCATTTTAAGTTTTGGTCAAAGAAAGTCAACGGTCAACGGTCAACGGTCGGGTCGGGTCGGGTCAACGGTCGGGTCGGGTCGGGTCAACGGTCGGGTCGGGTCGGGTCGGACCGGTCAAACCGGCTCAGACCGGTCAAACCGATTCAGACCGGTCAAACTGGTTCGAACCGGTTGAAACCGGTCAAACCGGTCAGAACCGGTTGAAAACCGGTTAAACCGGTTTCCAGGAGCCACTCGCCCTGCGGCGGCGCGTGTGGCGCATTAGACGTCCTCCGGGGCCCTAAAAATCCCGGAAAAATTTCTAAAAAGTATTTTGAGCGATTTCAATATACTTACAACGATCGGTTCAAATTTTTGAACGGCGGAGAGCTCGATTTCAAATCGGCCGAATCTTTGACTGCACCACCTCCTCACGCGCCGCCGTCTACGGCGGACAAGGTTGACACCGGTGAACTCGGAACGGCACAAGGAACACGATGGTGCGGGAGGTGTCGTAAACAGAGCAACGATCAGCGGTGAATTTAAGATTTTCTCGGCGATAGAGCTAACAAAAACCGTCGCTACTTTGACTGGAAATTCCCGACGTTTGGCCGCGTTTCGCTTCAATTAATTTGAAGGTTTTGCTCCTCGCTCGATGATGAACACAACGGTGGTTTCAAAACAACGATCGGAATTCGGACGGCGTCGAAATCGAGTTTGGAAGTTGTGTGCGTGAGGAAGGATTTGTGAAATTGATTTCTGTTTTTCAAAACAGAAATCACGCATATATCAATTGTCTGCCGACACTCCATGGTTAAATTCAGGGCTTGGTCCCTGAATTTTCTTTAACTTTAAAACAAGCTCCACGTTTTAAAATCTTTCAATTCAGTCCCAAATTTTCACAATTAAACCCTCAAATTTTAATTAAATATTATTTTGAAAATCGGGTTGTTACAATTTGCTTTAGCGACAAGATGAAATCTGTTTGTTAACAAAATTTAACTGTTATAATCTCATCACATAAAATAAAAGTACTCCCTTCCAGAAGTTGGTGGAACTGGCTGATCAAGTTTTTGTCGACGTGATGACATTGTTACTTCAGTTGAACTATTAGTTTGCGAGTTAATGGCTTGCTTTTAGGCCTTGTTGTCTTAACATAATTTTTGTTAGCTTCTAATCTGTATATATGCGCGATTGGATCATTTCTTGTTCTGTATGTTAATGAACTTCTACATGTTTCGACATTTCTAAAACTCTGAATTCTCTGCATTCCATGAAAATCTAAAGTTGCTTAGTCTTTGAATAATTATAACTGTGAAGTGTGAACTCTCTTTTGATTGCAAAATCAATCATTTGCTAGCTTTCTTTCCGAAGATATTCTTATTCTGTTCCTTCAATTCTTAGTACCGTGTCATACTTGTTCGTCTATTGTTATCATATAGCTACTTCGCAAAAGAGAAAATTCCAGCTTTTATTTTGTTATTGTAGTTAATTTTGATGAGATTCAAGCTGGAAAGAGTGACAGAGATTTATAAAAAGCTTGAAGAGGATTATGGCGAGACGGTACTTTATGCCCCAAAGTTTGATCTGCAGACCGCAGCTTTGTGGCTATCACCGGTTAGTGTAAAATTTTAGGACTTCCAATGCTATTGTAATCTTTACCAGTATTTTTTATTTCACCTGAAACAGAAAGATTTTGTGGACAGCTTCTTGTTACAGGTGCTGCTGCAGGGGTTTGGGCTTACAAGAAACACAGACAAAAGACTAATGTGCACATCATGGCTTTAGACCTTGCTAGAGGTGTTCCATTGACCCCCAAAGAGAAGGAAACTATGCTAGACTTGCTCACACCCCCTCCTTGTTGGAAAAGTCAAGAAAATTGGGCTAGAAATGGGGTTGATTTTTTCAACAATTGAGAGCATATTTTTAGCAAAAGGGGGTACCGTTAGCACATACAATTGCGATATCATTTTTATCCGGTCTCTTCTGGAAGATGAGATTTTAAAACTTGAAAAGATTAGCGGAGCTCAAAATCCGGCAGACATGTTGACAAAGACGGTGACCATGGACAAACTGAAGCTGTGTTCAGCTTCAGTTGGCATGCTAGAATAACAAGACCAGAAATGATGTTGAATTGATCAAGGTGTGAAGACATATTAAAATCAATCTTCAAGTGGGAGATTGTTGGAAAAGTCAAGAAAATGGGGCTAGAAAGGGGGGTTGGTTTTTTCAACAATGGAGAGCACATTTTCAGCAAAGGGGACACCGAATTCGGTTCAAAATCATCCCAAAATCTTTCAGTTCTCTCTCAAATGTGTTTTGTAAATACCTGTAATTTTTTCTCTTTAAGAAAAGATCTGCAGCAGTCCGGAGACGTAAGCACAATTGGCTGAACTCCGTTATCAATTTTTCGGGTATTATTTTTTCGCTTTTATTTCGTATTCTCACTAATCTGGCTATAGGAAAATTACTTGTTACTCATTTATTTCCCAACAACTGGTAATCAGAGCTTTTGGTTGTAAATTTTGTCAATTTTTTGCGAGGGTACTACTCATTACTGTTCACGTGAATAGTAAATTTCGTGAATAGTAAAATTTTGTCGGCAATACGAATTTGTCGACGGAGGTGTTGTCAGAAACGATCCAAACGATTTCAGATTCGAGTGGGAGCGATGGCTGCAGACGAATGGAAGGTGAAAATTGAAAAGTTCGATGGTGTGGACTTTGGCTTTTGGAAGATGCAGATTGAAGATTTTTTGTACCAGAAAAATCTATATCAACCCCTCTCAGGAAAGCAACCAGAGGGCAATGAAGAATGAAGACTGGGCTCTTCTCGATAGACAAGCCCTCGGAGTTATCCGACTGACGTTATCCCGCAATGTTGCTTTCAACATAGCAAAGGAAAAGACCACGGCGGGTCTTATGGCGGCTCTCTCCAGTATGTATGAGAAGCCTTCAGCCTCAAACAAAGTTCATTTGATGAGGTGATTATTCAATTTGCGGATGACAGAAGGGGCATCAATGGCACAACACCTGAATGAACTCAATACAATCACAACCCAGTTGAGTTAAGTGGAAATTGAATTCGATGACGAAGTTCGAGCTTTAATTCTCTTATCATCTCTACCAGACAGTTGGAATGCTACTGTTACAGCAGTCAGCAGCTCGTCTGGAAATATCAAATTAAAATTTGACGATGTTCGGGATTTGGTATTGAGTGAAGAAATTCGACGAAGAGAATCGGGTGAAGCATCAACCTCCTCAGCCTTGCACACGGAGTCTAGAGGGAGAACTTCAAAAAGAAATTCAAATCGTGGAATATCAAAATCCAGAAGGGGAAATTCAATAACAGGAAAGAAAGATTTTACCTGTTATAACTGCGGCAAGAAGGGTCACTTTAAAAGAGATTGTTGAGCACTGAAGAAAGATACCGGCGCACAGGAATCTGTAAACATGACAGAGGAGACAGGTGATGCCATGATTCTAAGCGTCAACAGTCCGATTGAATCTTGGATCTTGGATTCAGGGGCATCTTTCCACTCCACCCTATGCCAAGAAATCATGGAGAATTATGTCAGTGGTGATTTTGGGAAGGTTCATCTAACTGATGATGAAACTTTGAAGATCGTCGGAAAAGGAGACATCCGACTAAAGTTGCCAAACCAGACCACCTGGAAGCTGACTGGAGTGAGACATATTCCTGGCCTCAAAAGAAATCTGATTTCTATAGGACAACTTGATGGAGAAGGTTATAATACAACATTTTCAGGCTGTTAATGGAAGATTACCAAAGGAGCACTCGTCATTGCTCGTGTTAAGAAGATTGGTACTCTCTATGTAACTTCAAATTTAGAGAATATCATTGCAGCCGCAGATGCTGATGGAAAATCAAACCTATGGCACCAAAGGCTTGGTCATATGAGCGAGAAAGGGATGAAGACACTTTTATCAAAAGGGAAGCTGCCGGATCTAAAGAATGTAGATATCGGACTATGCGAGGATTGCATCTTTGGAAAACAAAAGAAAGTCAGTTTTGCAAAGATTGGCAAGACACCCTAGGCAGAAAGGTTAGAGTTGATTCATACTGATGTATGGGGACCATCTCCAGTTCCATCTCTTGCAGGCTCACTATATTATGTCACCTTCATCGATGATTCTACAAGGAAGGTGTGGGTTTATTTTCTAAAGAAGAAATCAGAAGTCTTTGATACCTTCAGAAAATGGAAGGTTATGGTGGAAAATGAGACTGGTCTGAAAGTCAAGCGGTTGAGGTCTGGCAATGGAGGAGAGTACAGAAATAGGAGATTCAGAGATTTCTGCGCAAACAATGGGATCAAGATGGAAACAACAGTTCCCATGACACCGCAGCAGAATGGCGTAGCAGAGCGTATGAACACAACCCTGAATGAACATGCCAGAAGCATGAGGATACATGTCGGATTGCCCAAATTTCTATGGGCTGAAGCTATCAACACTGCAGCTTACCTGATCAACCGTGGGCCTTCAGTTCTTTTGGATGGCAAAATACCAGAGGAAGTTTGGAGCAAGAAAGAAATAAACCTTTCACACTTAAGAGTGTTTGGTTGTATTTCTTATGTACACAGAGATTCTGCTGAAAGAAGTAAACTTGATGCCTAGTCCAACAAATGTGTCTTTGTTGGTTATGGTGGTGATGAGTTCGGTTACCGATTTTGGGACTATGAAAATCGGAAGATCATCAGAAGCAGAGATGTAATTTTCAATCAGAATGTGATGTACAAAGACATATCAACCATGGAATCAAGTAGCTCCAACACCGAAGCTGAAACAAAGGAATTTGCTGAGTTCGAGGAGATTTCTAGAAATGATGTTCAGATTATTCCTGAAGCAGTTCAAGAAGAACCAGTCACACCAGAACTGAGACGCTCCTCCATAATTCCTAAACCAACCCAACGGTATTCTCCTTCTTTGCACTACTTGTTGTTGACTGACAATGGTGAACCAGAGTGCTATGATGAAGCAATGCAAGTGGAGGATTCAGTCAAGTGGGAGTCTTCCATGAAAGCTGAGATGGACTCGCTTATGTCAAATCAGACGTGAGAATCAGCTGAAGTACCACCAGGCAAGAAAGCGCTTCACAACAAGTGGATTTACAGGATCAAAGAAGAGCACGATGGAAGCAAACGTTACAAAGCGAGATTGGTTGTCAAAGGTTTTCAGCAAAAAGAAGGTATTGACTACAATGAAATTTTCTCTCCAGTCGTGAAACTATCTATTATCAGACTGGTATTGAAAATTGTAGCTGCAGAAAATGTACATCTTGAGCAGTTAGATGTAAAGACAGCTTTTCTTCATGGTGATTTGGAGGAAGAAATCTATATGAGGCAGCCAGAAGGCTTTATAGATGTAGGCAAGAAAAACCTGGTATGCAGGTTGAAGAAGAGCTTGTATGGTTTAAAACAAGCTCCTAGACAGTGGTACAAAAAGTTTGACAGCTTTATGAGTAGCAGTGGTTTTACCAGATGCCAAGCAGATCATTGTTGCTACATCAAGAGGTTCGACAATAGTTTCATTAATTTATTGTTGTATGTTGATGACATGCTCATTGCAGGCTCAGACATGCAAGATATTATAGACTTGAAGCAAGAATTGTCAAAGCAGTTTGCTATGAAAGATCTGGGCGCTGCAAAGCAGATTCTTGGGATGAGGATAAAGAGAGACACAAAGTTGGGGACTTTGATGTTATCACAGGCTGAGTACATCAACAAAGTATTCTCCAAATTCAACATGCAAGATGCTAAACCAGTAAGTACACCTTTAGGTGTTCATTTCAAACTCCAAAGAACAGTCACCAAAGATGGAGGAAGAACGTGCACACGTGGTAAAGGTGTCGTATGCCTCAGCAATTGGAAGTCTGATGTATGTCATGGTTTGTACTAGACTAGATATTGCTCATGCAGTGGGAGCTGTTACCAGGTACATGAATAATCCAGGCAAGGTACACTGGGAAGCTGTCAAATGGATCCTCAGATATCTGCAGGGTACTACAAACAAAGCACTTTGTTTCAAAGGTGGAGATACGATACTGACAGGCTATGTAGATGCTGACTTAGCCGAAAATGTTGACATCAGAAAGAGCACTACAGGGTATGTTTATACTCTAGGAGGTACTGCAGTGAGTTGGGTTTCTCAACTACAGAAGATAGTTGCTCTCTCCACAACTGAAGCAGAATATGTCGCTGTTACGGAAGCCAGCAAGGAGATGGTTTGGCTCCAAAGTTTCTTGGAAGAGTTAGGCAAGAAACAAGAGAACAATGTCTTGTACTGCGATAGTCAAAGTGCTATACATCTAGCAAAGAATCCGTCTTTTCATTCCAGGACGAAGCACATACAATTGCGATATCATTTTTATCTGGTCTCTTCTGGAAGATGATATTTTGAAACTTGAAAAGATTAGCGGAGCTCAAAATCTGGCAGACATGTTGACAAAGACGGTGACCATGGACAAACTGAAGTTGTGTTCAGCTTCAGTTGGCATGCTAGAGTAACAAGACCAGAAATGATGTTGTATTGATCAAGATGTGAAGACAGATTAAAATCAATCTTCAAGTGGGAGATTGTTGGAAAAGTCAAGAAAATGGGGCTAGAAAGGGGGGTTGGTTTTTTCAACAATGGAGAGCACATTTTCAGCAAAGGGGCACCGAATTCTTTCAATAATTAAAATATGATTAATTACAAGATTAGTCCCTTAGCTTCAACTATAAATACCCTAGCCCATTTAGCTTCAAAATCATCCCAAAATCTTTCAGTTCTCTCTCAAGTGTGTTTTGTAAACACCTGTAATTTTTTCTCTTTAGTAAAAGATATGCAGCAGTCCGGAGATGTAAGCACAATTAGCTGAACTCCGTTATCAATTTTTCGAGTATTATTTTTCGGTGATGTTTTTCAATTTTTCCATGTCTTTCTTAGTAGACCTCGAAGTTTCTTTTGATGAATAATGCACATAGTGATGAGTCTCGGGGTTTGATTGTGAAAAAGTATATTTACATCTGCTCTAATTATCACAGGCTAAAGACAAAACTCAAAGCTGTTTACCAATTGAAGTTGTTAAACCTAACTTGGATCATATTTAAACTTGTGTTTATTATATTTATTAAAATGTATATAAATGACATGGTAAACAAGAAAGGGTTAGCAATCACTTCTCTTTCGGACATTTCTGTTTTCGTTTATTTTTTGGGACAAGGAAAAAGTCTTGGTGGTCTAAGAATATCAAGATTTATTTTTTTTAATAATGAAAAATTTTGTAAATATATTTTAAAATATAAATTCAATTTATCCATACTAAGGGTTTGTTTATTTCATTTTTTGAAAAATGTTTTTTTGTGTTTAGTTGGTATAAAATAAATTGGTCGATTAAATTTCTTTATCAATACTAAGGGTTTGTTTTTTTTTATAAAGGATACTAAATTGCATTAATCGAAAATAAATCATTGACAATAATATGCGTAAGTTAGTATTAATATAGCATTATTTTTGTAAAATTATTAATTATTAAAATATACATTTTAGCCTTTGATTTTCATCCCAAAAATGTAAATTTAGAAAAGTTTTATACATAGATTCAAATCCTCTGTATATATTAGAGTTCTCTCTATATATAAGTGTAAGTAGATTTTAATCCGGACGACCGCTTTGTCTCTATTATCATCAGTTGTCTTGTTGTTCTAATCAGAAAGCGAATTTGAATTTACGGATTTTAATTTTTTTAGCATTTTTCATTTGTCATTGGTCATTCATACTTTTTCGATTTTTATGGATTTACACGGTATCAATTTTGATGTTGGATATCGATGATCGATATTTTTTATTATCTTTTTACTTTTTTCATATTGTACTTCTAGTTTTTTCTTATTTTTAATTTTCATTAAATATGCTTTTATAGCACGTTTCCATATACTTTTATGGCACAATTTTCTATCTTTTGTCACATTTTTCTTCGTTTAGTCGTTGCCGTTCATTTATCTTTTTAAAGGTTGTTTCTACATCATCACGATTGATCAATGTGAGAAAGGAGGCATGGTGGCAAAGATCCTGAAACCGTTTTTTCTTCCTCTCTGTTTCGATTTATTACTTTTACCCACCCGTCTATTATTTTGTTTTTAGTTATTCAGCCTAAAGATCTTGACGTTGATACAATTCTGTTCGCCAAACGTCGATCCGTATAGTATCATCACCAACACTCTCGATCGTTAAACTGAATCAGATCAGAGTCTCGTCCGTCGTTGTTACTTTCATTCGTTATTGTTGTCAAGCTTTTTCGATCTGATCGACATTGACGCTGCTGCTCATTTCTACCGGTCTTGTAGTTGCTTCACTCATCGTCGATTGTTTTCCACAATCGCAAGTCTCACATGCGCCACTGTTTGATTCCTTTACTACTAATGCACATTTTCGTAGGTTGCTAGTCATTCCTGGAACCTTAGTTGTGCTTTAACAATGGATCCAGATTTTTATTTGTTTTGGTGATTCGTGTCCTACGTTTAGAGTTGGATCAGTAGTTTCTGGTGTTGATAGAGTGTTCTGATTTCGTTAAGTTTGTTGGTGTTGATAATCTGCGATTGTTACAGTTCGGTGCACAAGCTTAAAATATGTTCGATGAAATTACTTAGAGGAAAAAAGAGAGAAGGATTAACAATGTATGTGATTAAGAGAGACGGGAGGCAAGAGACAGTTCATTTTGATAAGATAACGGCACGGTTGAAGAAGTTGAGCTATGGACTCAGTATCGACCACTGTGATCCGGTCCTTGTGGCTCAGAAGGTCTGCACTGGTGTTTACAAAGGAGTTACTACCAGCCAGCTTGATGAATTGGCTGCTGAAACCGCCGCCGCCATGACCGCTAACCACTCTGATTATGCTTCCTTGGCAGCAAGGATTGTCGTTTCAAATTTACATAAAAATACTAGGAAGTCATTCTCAGAGACGGTTAAAATCTTGTACAATCATTTCAATGAGAGATCTGGACTGAAGGCTCCTGTGATTGCTGATGATGTTTATGAGATCATCATGAAGAATGTTGCTCTGATACCATGTGAGAAAGGCGACATGGTGGCAAAGAGATGCCCAAAAGGTAAACGACAGTGAATGGAGATGAGAAGCTGTGAAAGAGTTAGCTAGAATTATTAGAGGACATTCTTTTACTCAATGTGAAAATGAATTACAAAATGCTTAGGTCAAAACCCTCTTCTAAGCCAGGCTTTATATAGCCCAAATTACAATCAAATATTCACTACTTATTACTAACAAACTTCCAACTAATTATAGTTACTTCTAACTATATTCTAACAATCAATATAGTGTTTATCTGTTATAATGTCGATATTCTCTAATTTGGACCATCGGATTGGATTTGAATACTTGTTTTATGTTCGTGAATAGTTTTTTCATATCGCTCGACTCTGATTTGCAGTTTTATCTATGATCTTTCAATAGATTGATTGACTTTTGCGATTTATTTGTTGATACAATCAGACCTGTTTGTATCTTTCATTTTTTCTGAGTTTGGTTGGGCTTTCTTAATTTTTCCTTGTATGGTCCTTATGTGTTTTTAAATTGTTAATTTTGTGTTAATTTTTTTTAGGAAAAATATCTTAATTTTGTGTTTAATTTATAATTATGATTATAATTCTCCATTGTAATTTGAAATATTTTCTTCTTTAATAAAATTAGTAGCTTCTATCAAAGAAAAAAATGAAAATATGAATTTAAACTAGTTAATTGCATAATTTAGATAAGAAATATCAAACTCACAAAATTGCTCGCCTTTAGAGAAGGTGAAATATGCAATGAAATGATTCTGTATAAGATAAATAGAATGGAAAAGAAGCTAAATAATGGCATATGGCAGAGTTAGGGAAGAAATTCAGACAAGTAAAAGATTCTGTATGGTTTCAAAAACTGTATTTCCTACTTACTAAACAGTAAACACCAACACTATATATTTATATGTAGCCAAATTTGAACTGCAATGGTAATTCCGAAACACTCGTCAAACTAACAATTACTGATCGGTGTAGTCATCTATAATCCTCTTCGGTGACAACTCATCTTCCCGGCAAGGACTTATCCTTTGTCACTTGTCGACCGGACGGTCCATAAGCCCAAGAACAGAGGAAGTAATAAAATAGATTGATGAAACTCATTGTGGAAAGAACCCGGTAGTAGTTGTCAATGCGACCTTTGTTTATGTTAGTTGAGACCCAGCTGTCATTACCGCCTTTTGAAGTGATGTCGTCGATGATGCTCACAACAGCACTAGCTAGTATATTTGCCACTGCCAACCCCAGACCGAAGAGGGCAGCAGCAATGCTCGACATACTCTTGGGCAAAACTCGGAATAGAAGAACTCCGTCTGCCCTATTGCAGTGAAAGCCTCAGCTAAGCCATTCGAGTAAAACTGTGGCACAAGCCACATAGCAGACATTTTCACAATTGCTTGACGGTTGTTTTGAAACCCGACCCTAATTGCTTCCCTTCGTCTTGCGCTCTCGACAATGGCTGAAACTACCATGGCAATGCAGGTTACCTTTGGATCGAAACGGCTGGACTGGTTATCTGACCCATTGACCAACCAGACCTATTGATCGACCTGACCCGTTGATAGTTGACTTTTTTTTAAGACATCTATCTCTATGTTTTTCGATGTCCTAAGTCTGCTTTCGAGGTCTACTTTGCCAAATTCTAACCCAAAAGCCTTGTTTTACGTCATTTATCGTTTGAATTCATAATTATGTTAAGTAAATTGTGAGATTTTGGACTTACTTTTTAGTGTTATTTTCTAAAGGTACTCCCATATCTTCATACCGCTCTCTTGTGAACCCTGATCACTCTCATTCTGCTCAGTTTAATTTTGCTCATCTCGAGATACACATCCCCACTCTGTAGGACCTATAATGACTGACTGTGGGGAAGTGTAAGGCTTAGTCAGTGTTATTTAGCTATTATAGGTGTGTCTTCTTTAACCGTTCGATTCTTTAATATGTTATGTTGTTATGTTTAATATTACTAACTAAAGCATGTTTGAAATTTGGTTACAATTATTTGTGATATTTATGATTTTGAATAATGTTACATCATTCATGATCTGCTCATTGATGTATTCTCGATTATGCATGGAATTTATTCCCCGTTTTGACTCTGCGTGGGATTTATTCCATGTTCTGACTCTGCATGGGATTTATTCTCCGTTCTGTTTTTGTATGAGATTATATCTCTGTTCTGTTTCTGTTGGGTATCCTCATTTGAGGGCAAAATTTACATCCTGATTTTTGTTTTCGATTGGGATCCTTTTTAAAGGGAACATCCTCATTCTGTTATCTGCGGCAAAATGTAAAGTTGTGTGTTATTGATGCTAAATTCTGAAAACAAAATTTTGATTTATTGTTACACTTTAATTGTGTTATATATATATATATATATATACTGCGATAACGATTTTATTTTAGACACATTGAGCTTCATAGCTCACTTTCTAGTTTATGTCTTTTCATATTACTCAAACTTTTAGAACTACGAATCGGTAGTTAGAGGATCGTTAGTAGCCATTTTCTTTCGGACATTGTATAGATATATTTTCAGACTTTTCATCATTTTTCTTTTCCCGTTAACTACTTATTTATTTATGGGAATTTCGGGTTAAATCACTTTATTTGTTTTGGATTTAGAACTCGTGGTATTTTATATACTATGAACTCATGGATTTTGTCATATTATTGATGATGCATGTTAAGATATGAGATTTCTTGACTTCTGTTCAATTGAAATGTTGTTGTGGTCTCCGAGATTTGGCCGTAACTTCTAGGCCAGGTCTAGGGGTTACAAATTCTTTCAATTTCTAAGTTTGCTATCATTAATGTTTCATATGAGTAGTGAAATTACATAAAAAAAACCTATCTTGAGCTCACGTAGAATAAACGATGAATGACATAAATATATCAAAATAGAATTTACTTTTGGTTTTAATTTTTAAATTATTGTAGTCAAATTTAACTATAGATGTTGCTAGAGGAAGGGAGATGGGCATGCGATTGTCTAAGAAAAGACAAACAAATATAAGGTTAAAAAACAATGTCACCGGAAATTTGAGTTTTTTTAACAAAACTAATTTAGCGCGACTAGAAATGTTGACTTATATGTAGTATATTAGATTATAACTATTTTAAAATTACTTAAAATAGTTTAATCGGGAAACTTATCTTACAAGTTAAATGCGGAACAAAAAAGTTATCAATGTAGTAACATAACAGGTTGTACCTAAAATGTTATAAACGGTAAATATTGATAATATTTTAATATTTTAGGTTGCACCTAAAATGTTAGAAGAGTTTAAGTTAATGAGGCCTTAGACTTTCCAACGATAACAAAATAAGTTAAGTTGAAAATGTTATTGAATATCTATGAGAAATTCGGTTGCGCCAAAAAAAGTTATGATTCACTAAGAATGTATGTTGTGATATGGAATGTTAAGTTTTTTTGTAATAAAATCGGTTGCGCCTAAATATTACCGAAGTTTAAGTTGATGAAGCCTTAGACATTTTCAAGATAACAAAATAAGTTAAAAACTGAAAATGTTATGAATATCTATAAAACAAATCCGATTTCACTTAAGAATGTTTCACGAAAGTAAATTGTGATCTGTAATGTTAATATTTTTATTATAAAAAATTTGAAAGTATCGATACTTTTCTACTAGTATCGATACTTTCAAATTTTAAAAAAACATGGAAAATGAGAAGACTACAAAGTATCCATACTTTTCCACAAGTATCAATACTTTTGAATTAAAAAAATGGAAAATGAGAATGATGCAAAGTATCGATATTTTTCCACAAATATTGATACTTTCAAATTTAAAAAAAAATGGAATATGGGAAGGTTGTAAAGTATCGAACTTTTCCACAAATATCAGAGTTAAGTATCGATATAAATGAAAAAGTATCGAACATCATAATATATGTATCGATACTTTGCAACCTTATTAGTTTTTATATTTTTTAATTCGAAAGTATCAATATTTGTGGGAAAATATCGATATTTTCAATTTTATAATAAAAATATTAACATTCCAAATCGCAACCTACTTTCTTAGCGAAACATAACATTTTTTATGCAAATGAATTTTTTTTATAGATATCCATAATATTTTTCAACTTTTAAGTTATTTTGTTATCGTGAGAAGATTTAAAGCTCCATCAACTTAAACTCTAATAATATTTTAGGCGCAACCTAAAATGTTAATAATATTCATAACATTCATCATTTATAATCAATTTTCTTATCGTTTATATCATTTTAGGCGCAACCTAAATTGTTAAAATACTAATAACATTTAACATTTATAACTTATTTTTTTACGTTTATAACATTTTAGGAGCAACCTATTATATTACCACAATTGATAATTTTCTAGTTACATGTTATAATATTTTGTGTTCCACTGTTAACCTGTAACATTTTTAATCAGTCACATCATTTATTAACTTTATTTGAAGTGCACTCCCCGATGTTCATAGCAACAATAAATTATGATGCGGAGAAAGAGAAGAGTTAACAAAATAGAAAAATGAAATAGGATGTGAGTATTTCCATTAGAAACGAAATAAAATTGACAAAATAGGGGGAAGAAAGAGAAAATTGTTTAGATATCTGAGTTATTATTGAAATTCGATAATAATGAAAATTTGAAGTGACAATGATAAATGATAATATGTGGGTTGGAAGAAAAAAAGCTTAAAATTCATTAAAATGTTTTTTAAAACTATTCCAGAATTATAGTCAAAATTGTAAGAAAAAATGAATTTGATATTTTAGTAAATTTTAATGATTAAATTTAAAAATAATCATTTTAAAAATAATTCATATGATCCAAGTTGTATGTTGGGGCTTCGGCCGAGGGCCAGTGGGTCTTCCACATGATTTTAAAACATTGGGCCCAAATGATCTAACCGCGTCCGTTTGTTTACAAATACAGCAAAAGGAATGGTGATGTAAGAAACAACGTCGGGATTACGAGGGCGTGGGTGGCCCCAATTTCACTTGATTGAGATTCCGTGTGTTATCCAACCAAAAAAGTGATGTATTAAGACACCAACAAAGCTATGGTGATGGAGTCCCTTTCGGCGTATTGGTGTCAGCTTCACCACATGACTGGTCTGCCACTGTAATTGCCTAATGATCTCCATTTGAGTATGTATGGAAAGCTCCCTCCTCAAGCCTCAACAAATAACAGCCAAAAAACAAAAAAGTTGAATGGAATGGGATGGTGCGTTTGAAACTTGTTTTGCACTTTCTTCCATAAAAAAAAAAGAAATTATATTCGGAAACGAAGCGGATGATAAATTCGTAATTTAAAATTACAATGTACCCTAAATGAATTATTAAAAGAATAGGGTACAAAACAGTAAACATAAGCATTGCACATTCAGAAAGTGGAGCTAGAAAAAGAATGCAATGGTATAGCATGGTGAGCAATCGGCGTTTTAAGATTTTCAGCAGATCGACTGCTCATTATGTTATACCATTCCATTCTTCCAAAGTTTGATGCTGAAAATCTACTACTTTTAAAATCCGCCGCCCCCGAATGCTGGGGGCCAGTACTGAGCACCATCGTTGTCGGCTTCAGCATGATGAGTAGTGTATGATACAGGAACCAAGCACAGCCCTCTACTCCTCAAGTTCTTCGCCTTATCCTGTATAATATTATCATATAGGAAAATTGAAAACACTATGATAGCTGCAATGATGATGAATACTTTTCTTAAACAGTAGAATGGAAATGGAAAAGAGAAAGGGGAAAAAGCATTAATTATAACTACGTTTAATTCAACTCCTTTTTCATTTTTAAAATCGGAACTTTTTTTATTAGTGTATCACCTTACCGGTTACCATGGTACATGTAAATAATTATATATTGAATGCTTTGGGGAAATAGTTTATGGGTACTCACAGTTTGTTGGTTCCTCACGTTTGGAGATGCAGTACCCAAGTAAGGGGAGCTAAGAGCCTGCGTTTAAAGTGGGGGAAAAAGGAATTATTATTATTTTTATGACTTCCATGAGTAGAGAATAAATATGTTATTTTGCAGGGAAAAAGCATGAATTATTGAAACTTGAAAACAACATGCTTTCCCTCTCACTGATTTCTGAGCTGCTTGGGACTAGGGCAGAGAGAAGCTTTTTTTTTTTAAATAAAAGAAAAAAAGATGTGGAAGAAACATCACCTCAATTTGATCCTGAAGGAATCTGACATACCCAATAACTTCTAACAAAACAGAAGCTGTGTCGGTCTGCAAAAAAAAAGAGCACACAATCCACCAAATCATCTTTCAGACCCTTCTTAAATGTTAAAAAGAGAAGCCCTAAAACAAACAAAGACAGTAAAGCAATTCCTTTATGGGTTTTATCATAAAATACAACTGTTTTTTTCTGTAATCTGTACTAACTGCTTGGTATTTAGTTAAGTTTTTGTGGTTTTATTGATGAAGAAGGTTTAAAGGAATACTTGTTGCTTACCTTTCCAAATGGGGAAACTAACTGGTGAAGTGTTGTTATTCTGTCTCCCAGCTTCTCCTTTCTCACCTGGAAGGATTAAGCAGAAATATATGTAACAATAATGCAGAACAAAATCTGAACAAAAACTCATAAATGTAACTTAGTTTGCTTTGGCCTTTCGATAACATGGGTAGCTAGTAATAGCTGAAAAAGAATAATACATGCTTGGAAGTAGACAATCAAGAATGACATAAAGTGATATCGAGAGAGCAACAAAGAAAGATTCTATGTGCACTGCTTACCTTTAAAAGTGGTTGGCTTGAACTTGAAGATGGCTGAACCCTAGCCTTCTTGCATACCCGACCTGTGGCTATGCTATTACACTATTGCCAATACACACACACACACGAAAATGCAAGTTTTATCAGTCAAATAAATGCAAGATCAGAAAGAAAAAAAGGTATGGGATTCATGGGTTTGGGTTGTTTTCTCTTTCTTACCTCAGAAGAATGATTTAAGCCAGGTTGATTAACAGTCGTTTCAAGATCTGCCGCCTTGTGGTAAGTCAATTCTAATATATTATTACTACTTAAGTTAGTAATGCAAGATCTGGGAGGGGAAACTGGCATTATTTGGGACCAAGCAGCCGCAGATGCTTGAAATTCATCATTACTATGACCCAAGAGGTTGCTATTTTGAGTAATCTCTTGCTTTACGTCAACAACCAAAGGAACCCTTGGAGATGGGCTTAGGATTTGGCTTTCCCAAATTTCCAACTTTTTGGGCTGATAATGACTTGTCCCAAACCTTTCTTCTTCCCCGGATACTCCTCCCCTAATCACCAAAAGAATAACCCATAAACCACAATTATTACTTTATCAGTTGAACATGAACCTATATATGTACAAGAGAAAGCTATATTATGAATAACTATCGTGAAAACCAGAAGTTGAGATTATATATGAATAGTATTTTAAAAAGTTAAGGGTCCCAAAAGTAAAATTTATGGATAAAGAGAGAGGAACAGTAGAAGAGTAGCATGAAAAAAAGTAGAGATGAAGTGGGGGAGAGCTCACAGGAGTAGTTGGCTCCATGACTGTACGGGAAGCTCTTGGAAATGATGATCAGGCAAAGAATTAGGAAGAAGAGTTGTAGAAGATCCAACGACATACTGAGGAGATAGGAGAGAAGGGGGTATTGGAGCAGTAAACAAATTAGAAGAATGCTGTTGCGGTTGTGGATTCATGCTCCACCAGCTAGGGTTTCCAGCTGCCATCATTTATTTGCTTAATTGTTGTTGATGATGAGCTTGCTACTTCAATTTTCATACGACTCTATGATCCTCCAAAAAAAGATGCTCAACCCCACAGATACACAACAAATAAAGAATAAGAAAAGAAGAAAAACTTTTTTCTTTTTCTGAAAAACTTTTTTCTTTTCCTTTTAACTTCCTCTCTATCACTTTGCTGAGTTTCCTTTGTTCATGCACTCAACCAAACAGGTCTTTTGGGTTGTTAAAATCATAATCAACAGTCTCTCTCCATCCCCTTGTTTGCCTTCTCAGAAAAGGACGAAGAAACTTTGAGTGTATGGCATTGAAAGAAAAATTTTATACCAAGGGTGGGGTTGCTGTGATTCCCATTCGTTTCCTGCCTTGCCTTTCTTCTTTTTTATTCTTTGGCTTTGCTAAGCTTTCGCTTTATTATAAAGCGGACAGAAAAGCTGGTGGCCAGTATTTTCATCCTTATGACTTAAACTATTACTCCATAATTTAGGCTAAACTACATCACTCGCTATCTAACTTCTAATATGTTTTCATTTTGTCCATTTTAAATATATCTTTTCAATTTAGTCACTAAACCCACAAAAATACTCTTTTCATTGCGATGGCACATGTCATCATTCATCACCTTATTTGATCCAAGAATCACTAAACTTATTGTAATGGCACATGTCATCATTCATCACCTTCTTTGATCCAAGAATAAGAGAAATATTTCTAAACTTAAGATTTAACTCTAATAGAACTCATTGAAACACCAGTGGTAAAAGATAGTATTATTCTTTTTAGATATTTTTAACTCGAGTAATTGTATCTGCGATGTGCATTTGTTTTTTAGTAAGCTGAAGAATTCTATGAGTATATATTATCTTATAATCACTCAAACTATTGAGAGAAAAAAAAAGCTCCAATACCTCCGTGACTAATTCCCTAACACATAATCAATACACCCTAATTGAGAATAAATTATTAAACTAAATTCACGTTATTATTAACTACATATATTTTATAAAAACATATTGATTATAGTATAAAATATAACATACATTTGTAATAAAAATTAAATATATTTATTTTATAAAAAAATTTATAATTTATATTACAAAATTAAAAATAATAATGAAAATTTTAGATTAATTATAAAGAATTAGAGTATATGAATTTCTATTTGAACGTTTCAAAAAATATTTATATGCACGACCTTACAAAAATTAAGTTTATTGGAACGTTTAGTCAGTTAAAAAATATTTATATGCAGGACATATAGTTTTATATTGATTTAGAATTATTAAATGAATAATTAAGATCAAATTATAATGATTTTTTTATTAATCTGGAGTAAGTACAAGGTAGTATCTATTTAACCCTCAATCTTTCGACATTGAATGTTCACACTCCTGACACCTTTGGTGCTCGAACCCGAGTCTTCAAAAATTACAACAATTCCTTTATCTATACTCCAACATCGAATGGGGTCGTTAGCTTAAAACAAGAACGTCTTAAAGTTTTTAAATAGAAAGTTAGTCTAAAAACAATCAATGTTGGCTTAGCTTTGTCCAACGGATCGTGCTGTTTTATGGTAGCCTAGGCTAAACATGATTAAAAAAAAGAATATGGGAGTGTTTCCCTTAAACTATTTCATGTGACGCTCTAGGAGCTGTTACAGATATTTTTCATGAAATGATGGAAATGTCAGTTTCACAAATATACTGGACTTGAAGACTCTAAACTATGACAAAAGACAGGCAAAATCATGGTTGCTGGTGGCAGAATCAGACAAGATTTGATTTGATTTCAGGGGTTTGATGAAATTCTGTTATATTATTTAAGCTATTAAACGAAATCGAAAATTTGAACCGAGGATGTGATGAAGCTATGGAAAGATGAAAATGTAATCGCAAGTGTAGGGTTTGACCCCACAGGCCACACCCCTCCCACTAAAATCAGGGCCCTGTTAAGCTTGTGAGTTTCACACTTTTGGTTCAATGCCAATGCCTTTTATCAGACCATTTTAGAATATTTTTTTTACGTTGTTTAAACTAATTATATCATTTTTACTCATATAATATATACAAAAACACGTTCAAATTGACGTATTATAATAACATTATCAATCAAATTGAAACGCAATCGATTATAATTTTAAGATATTATGATATCAATTCATGTATTCATTATATCCACTTTAAGTTACCAGAATATATGTTGTGTTTTTCTTTTCAATCTGTCAAAGCTCACTCTTGCATTGCATTCCCAACTGTGTATCTAAAATGCATGAACTGTGGAAGAGTCAAAATAAATAATTCTACCTGAGAAAGTTATTAGAAATTTAAGGATATTTAATTAAGCTTTTTTTAACTGTAAATGGTGACAGTTTTTATAAAATCAATTTTGTATGGTATACTTTTATAATTCAAATAAGACATTCTTTAAACTATCTTGAGTCCTGAAATCTGGACTACAGTTTATATAGGGGTGTAAATCAACCGAGTTTGAACGAACAATATTATGTTCGTGTTCGTTTAAATTTTCAATATCATGTTCATGTTCGTTTATATATCGTTCACGAACATGTTCATTTTTTTTTAGGAAACTAAGAACTTATATTCCAATAGCATCAATGATGACAATTTGCTTAATACATTCAGGTTCGTCCGAAAAAACCAAATTGGATTGGGGTTCGATAAAGCCCATTGAGCCAGCGTGTGTGCTGCTCTATTTGCTTTCCTACAAACATAGTGAACTTTGAAAGAAGAATTAGCATCGAGGAGGGAGTGAGCCCTCATTGAGCAACAATCCGATTGTAGAGAGGTCCTGGGTCTTGTTCAGACTTCTGTTGGCCAGTCTATTCACCACCGAGATAGCTTCTCCTTCGATTATGACATTGCTCCATCCATTCTCGACAGCAAGTCGTACACCCTGTGAAAACGCATAAACTTCCGTAGATTCCGTCGTATTGGGGTCCGATCTATCTAGCCATTCCTCCTAGGACCATTCCATTCGAATCTAACAATGTTAGCAAGCGCGTTCGTTTATATGTTCATGAACATGTTCATTTAGCGTTTGTTTAATAATCGTGAGCGTGTTCGTTTATATGTTCTCGAACGTGTTCAAGAACATGTTCGTTTAGCGTTCATTTAGTGTTCGTTTAGCGTTGTTTTAATGTTTGTTTATCGTTCGTTTATATATTGTATTTTTTATTTCATTTGCAAGCTAAAGAAAAAAAATGATAAAATTACGTCATCGGTGCTTAAACTCCTTAAAATTCATAGTTTAAAATGCAAATTTTATCATGTGTTCTATTTAATCATTTTCTTCACGGATATATAAAATGTAAAAAATAAAACGAAAAGGAGAATCGGGTAATCGAGTTTGCTCATGAACATAAATGAACGAGATGATAAACGAGTTTATTCGTGAACATAAACGAATTGAACACATCTCTTTTCGTGTTCGTTCGTTTATTAAATGAACATAAACTTTTTTTTCATGTTCGCTTATTTAGCTTAACTAACAAACATAAACGAATGTTATACGAACGGTTCACAAACAATTCATCGAACGCTCTGTTCATTTACACCCCTAAGTTTATAGTAGATTTTATAGAAATTAAATTCCAAAATATTAACTCTAAATTGAAAAGTAATTATTTTTTGACAACAAAAACTATCAATATACGAATCATGTTACATTAACTTTTAGACATGGAAATGTTTTCCTTTACAACATATTGCAATTCGAAAGCAAACTCAATTTCTGTAATTTATAGAATATTGCAATCTAAGTACGTTTGATTGCAAAGAAATAAATAAATAAAACACCGACAGGTTACGGAGATTGTAAAGGGATGGTTGTTGCTTAAAATAACGAGCATAAAAGGTGGGCTTGAACGGGCCTTGTTAAATCCTGAAAATAGAATGGGGCTTTTAGCCTGCGAATTATACCACATTAAAAATTAAAATAAACATACTAAATATAAATTTATAAATTTTATTCATCATTTGTGAATCAACCATACTAAAAAAATTAAAATTAAATTCAATTATTCGTATTGTTTACTGTTGATAAATATAAACGTAATTGTGCATAAAATCTCCAAATTATAATCCTTATTCTAATATGAAACGCCAACCATTTAAATATGATTACATGAAAGAAGATAAAATTTGACCCAAAACACAAGAAGGTAGAGTTTTTTTTAGAACAAAGCTTGAAGATGGCGGCATTGCTCATTTACTACTCAAACATGATTGTGTTGTGTGTACAAAACCAGCATCTCATTAATTGATTGAAGCTGCTGGATCTGCTTTTAGCAATTTGGCCAAACATGACAAAGTTTATCTCTTCTCTCCCCCCCCCCCCCCTTGTTTGTAGTGAAAGGAACACTGAGCATCGGACAGCTCAACATTATGTCTTTACCATTTTGGTTTTCTTGTTGAATACTGACTTCTACTATTTTCGGATTCACTGGGGGGGGGGGGCAGTATTGATTGTATTTCAGAGATGGGGTTAAGGTGTAGCTTCTAACCGGCTCTTGTAGCGCTGTCGGTTTCTGCGCCTTTTGAATTCTTCACTTCCCCTTTTCACAAACACCCAAATACATACATTGTAATTCGTGCATTTTTCTTCTGATTATTCACTATTCCTATGAGCTATGGGGGAAATAATTTGGGTAAACTATGTTCATAGTCGTTTAACTTTTAGGATGCTTGTATTTCCATCATTCAAGTTGAAAAACTTTGGTTTTAGTTATTATTGTTAAAGAAATGTTTTCATTTGAGTTAGGCATAATATTGAAGTTATCTCCCAACGTTTATTAAAACGAATATTTTGGTCACTTTTTTTTTTAGCATTTTAGCTTGAATGTTTTATTTTAGGGTAAGAAAACTCCTAACGTTTGATCGAATAGTTACTTTGGCCTTTATTATTTTTTCCTCAAATATTTTACCCCCCAATGTTTCATGTTAGGATAAAAAAGGCCCTATTTTAGAACATTAACCACTTTTTAACTAATGATTTTCATCTACGGAATGATCTTTTTGCCTCAGAATAAAATGTTGGGCCAAAATACTTCCCAAAAAAAAAGAATAAGGGCCTATGGGCTAATTTTGACGTTATTCCTTTAAGTTATTCCACCACTACACTTTACATGCTATAATTATTGCACAACTAAAACCAATTTATTTGGATGGTGACACTAAAACTCAAACCCGACAATGCAATCAGTATATGTGGTTTATCTTGGCTATATACGTTTGTGTTTGTATACGTAGATTACATAGCTTCCATTTTCAGTGTGCTGCTGCGATTAGGTTTCCATCGTTATCATCGTTTAAGAACCAAAAGGGAATAATAACTCATTTAAAGCTTTAACCACTTTCACAATATTCCTTTGCACGGTCTCTTTTGCTGATTGATTTTGCCATGTCAAATGCTCAAACTATTATCAACAATGGGTTAAGCAGAATATGTCGATGATCATACTACGAACGCTTTTTTTATTACATTTCATATGAATGGTCCAATCAATCTGCAAAAAATATTCCCAGATTTTAATGCTTGACAGATCCATGTTTTAATGTCCTAACCATAGATAATAATTCCTGATAATGAAATTCATGGTCCAGGACAGGGTCATAAATATGGAGTTTTGTTGATTCATTTCTTTTGAATTAGGGTAGAAATACTTGAACATCTTGCATTTCCTGCAAGTTATATTCCAGGGACCCTACCCCTATATCGTTATCGATGAGGCGTTTGCTACTGGTTTCAGACACATTCATCTTTGAATTATTTGTGTATATATTTAGACAGCTAGGTGCTCACCAATAATTCAACTCTATCAATAGCTGTAGTGTTAAACGGAAATCAAGAGCACGTGAAATCTAATCAAGATTTGCATGTCTGTCTGAGAAACAAATATCATCCAAACATTCGATAATAATAAGAGAATTGTAAGTATAAGAGATGCCATATTTTAAAAATGATTACGTGAAGTAATCGTTTAGACCAGTTACTGTTTAATTATGCCCCGTTAGCCTCTCCCAAAGTTTGGGTTGATCTAGACTTGGATATCATCCGCTCTACTGTTTAATTAAAAAAAATTGATCAGTCGTTGTAGAACCTTGACAAAATTCATGGGTTGCAATCAGTACTGAATTACAGTATATAATTCTTTCCATTTAATGGAGTTACTGTTTCTAGTTTGAAAGTGAAATGAGTGATGGATGTGCAAGCAATATTTTAGCTTTTTGGAGGCTGGGAAAGCATTTTTGAAGCAAGGAGATAATGGAGGTATTCAAAATCAATTCCATATGCTTTGGGAACAAACTCATTTCTCTCTGTTCATTGAAAGAAACGATTCTGGGGGAAGCACACACACACCATGCCAAGCTACTTTCTCGTTTACATGCTTAGAATTTCATTTGTGACAACCTCTAATATATATATATATATAATTAAAATATTTTTTAATTAATGACAAAAAATAATATAAAATAATTGCATTTATTAATATAAAAAATTCATGAAACCGTCATATGGTGTAATGAGTATCATTTTTATATTTAAATTTTAGCCGTTAAGTGAATATTGTGCAACCCATGAATTTTTTTAAAATTTTATTGGAACTCATCATGTGGGCGTAAAGAGTTCCAACCGACCAACTAATTAAAATAATTGCATTTAAAAATATACATCTGATTAATACTTTCCCATAAAAAATATTTTGACCATTTCTAAAAATAAAAAATATAAAAATGTTAATATAATTAAATTATAAAATAATGATTAAAAACTCAAATGTAAGAAAGTTTTTCTTGAATTTTACCGTAGAAAAAAATGATAATTTTTAAGTGTTTACTATATAATTCAGCAAACCATTTAAAAAATAAAATTAAAAACAACAAATCAATAATTTAATTAGTTGAAGGGAGTTTTTATTATATATTACTTTATTATTATTTATTGGTCAACATGTCGATCCAAAATCTAATGGTGGTTTCAATTTTTTTACTAAAATAAAAAATATATTTTATCATGCAAATATTGATATAAAATATAATAAAATGTTTATTAATTTTCAAATGTATTTACTATAAAAGTTAAAAAGTTTATCATCTATGCGTAAAATATGGATTATAGAACAAAAAATTCAACCTTTTCCCTTTAATTTAGGAGGTGGGGGGTAAAAATCTGGATTAGGACGGAGGTCAAAGAGTCAAGGACTCAATGATTACAGTTTACCTCCGTCAACCCCAACAACTAAACGCCATTATTTTTTGCGAACTACACCATATGGTGACGTGGAAGCACCTTATTTGATCATATGTTTTAGCTTGTTATAGACCATCGGATCATAGCGCACGCGTGGCGATGTTCTGTTTCTTTGGGATTTACACAATTATTACCAACAGACACCGGCGTGATAAGAAAAATATTTACCCCGACAACTTTGACTGCAGTACTTAGTAAAAACATCCGGCGAATAAACCAAGGGTTTATTTTATTATTATGTGTGTTCGTGTATTTCTTTTAGTTAGATTAAATGTTTCTACCAAAATAATATTAATTCGTGTCATAACACTGATTAAATGTCTAGTTAAGCAGTGTTTTTCCCTAGGACGAATATTGAACCCTCAATTTTGGCAAATGGTCCTTCATAAGATATCGAAACTATTTGCATGCTGATTGCTACGTGACAATTTTCCATGGAAAATTTTCACAAATTTCAAGACAATTTATATTTTGTTTGTTTGTTCCGATTTTATGCTGTCTTATTAGAGATATCAGGATGCACAGAACAAAATCTATAAAAAATCCTCCATGTAAAACAAGAGTTTATGTCTTCGGTTTATGATACGATGATGCAGAGTCATGCATGCACTGCTCTGTAATATAAATAAATTTTCTTCGCAAGGAGCTCAGTTCGTCTCCTCTTTCACGTGCAATCCCTTTCTCTCCTTCACTTTCTGAATTTACTAGACCATGTCTTATGTGAATAATGGTCAGGGTTGACTGTTGAATGCAAGCTTTTGCTTATCAATTCTACTTTTATGTTGATTAAAATTATTACGCTTGTAGGAAACAAAATAATGTCACCAACAGCTACGACATGTGAAAAGCCACAAAATTGTGTTCTTTTTTATTGCAATGTCTTGCCGACAAATCAAGAAACAACCTTTTTATTAACAAAAAAAAATGATGAAAAAATCTTTAAAAATTATAAATAAAAGTGTTCGGTTTAAATACATTTTGCATGAATACAAATTAAAAATGTTGTGAATCTGTAAACTTCAAAGCTATTTTAGAGGTATAACATAAAAGGCTTATCAAAACTTTCCCTGTGATATTACATTATTACTAGCATAGTACTAAAATGACCTGAGCACGACACAATAAAAATTATTAAAATACATCATAAACTATAAGATGACCGCATGATTTCAATAATAAAACATAAATATGGTATTTTATATACAAATATGATTATTATTTCTTCACGTTATGATAAAGTAAAATATACGAAATAATAATATTATACAAATTGTCGGGTAATAGTAGTAGGGTAATTAAGCATCTATAGAAAGGCCAAAGTAGCTTCTTTTTTATGCTTCATCAAAAACCAGGCCTCTCTCTCTCTCTCTCTCTCTCTCTCTCTCTCTCTTCTTACATTAGCTTGTGTTCTTCATTCTCATGTTTGTTGTATGTAATTTAAGAAAAAAGGTTGATGAGAATTTCATACTTTGATGTCAACACCTTTGGAACATGATTACATAGGCTTAACAGAGACTTCTTCAATGGAAAGAAGCTCCGAGAAGATCTCTTTTTCTTCTTCACCCACTTCAGTTCCCTCCACTGAAGACAAAACCAGCAAAACCACCAACGAAACTTGTCTGAATCTCAAAGAAACTGAGCTGAGGCTTGGTTTACCAGGTTCTCAGTCTCCTGAGAGAAGACTCTCTCTCTTTGGTAAAGACTTGGAGACTAATGATAAAAGTAACGGTTTTGCTGGTAGCCCTCTGAAGAACTTGGTGTCAGGAGCTAAGAGGGGGTTTTCAGATGCCATTGATGGGTCTAATGGGAAATGGGTTTTCTCTATGAATGTTAAACCTGATGTTGAGTTGGCTAAAGCTGCTGTCTTGGCCTCTCCTAGAGGTGGTTTGCACAGTAAAACCAATTCCCAGCAAGCAAGAAAATCTGTGTCTGTAATGAAAGAGGTCGTTGGTGTTCCACAGTCTCCAAAACCAGTTCAAGATAAAAACAATCTTGTTCCTCCTGTACATGACCATGCCAGTGCCCCTGCTTCAAAGTATGTTTGTATTACCTTTTTTTTATATGTATAACTTTTACATCAATTATTGAGCAAGAAACTTTTTGTGTGTGTGTGTGTAACAGGGCACAGGTAGTAGGATGGCCACCGATTAGATCATTCAGGAAGAACAGCATGGCCTCTAATTTGGTAAAGAACAGTGATGAAGGTACTGGTTGTCTCTATGTAAAGGTGAGCATGGATGGAGCGCCGTACCTGAGGAAGGTTGACCTTAAGACCTACAATAACTATATGGAATTCTCATCAGCTCTGGAGAAGATGTTTAGTTGTTTTACTATTGGTATACCAATCCCTCAATACCATACATAAATGCATATTTTTGTTTGTTTGTGATCAGTGT
The DNA here is from genome assembly GCF_006381635.1 of Hibiscus syriacus. Taxonomy (NCBI): domain Eukaryota; kingdom Viridiplantae; phylum Streptophyta; class Magnoliopsida; order Malvales; family Malvaceae; genus Hibiscus; species Hibiscus syriacus. Next base: position 11,906 of record NW_024061769.1, on the reverse strand, counting down.
ATCAAGATTACTCCTTTGTAAACGTTGACCTATTCTTAACTCTCAAAGAACTGATTTTTCATTCTAGTTCTAAGATACAATTTATCTTATTCTTTGATATCTGATATAGTTTTGTTTTGAAACGTTTTAACATACAATGATTTGTAGATCAAGTGTATATGTTGAATTATGTGTATGGATGGCTGTGATTCAGGGCAGTACAATTCCAATGGGCTTCCTGCACGAGATGGTCTCAGCGAGAGTCGTTTGATGGATCTTCTCCATGGATCCGAGTACGTGCTGGCATATGAAGACAAGGACGGTGACTGGATGCTAGTCGGAGATGTTCCGTGGGAGTAAGTCCTCCTTCACCTACATAACCATTTTCTGTTGGTCTACTTATGTAAAATTGACGTTGCAATGTATCAGTGCATAATACCGCAGTACTGGCCTATGCTGATGGTGTCTGATTTCTTGCAATTAGTTATTCTTACTATGTTAATCCTTGGCCTTGCTATCTTTGTTACTCAGGATGTTCACCGATTCGTGTAGGAGACTGCGGATAATGAAAGGTTCGGAAGCAATTGGACTAGGTATTCCTTACTGATCAAAACAGAATACATCTTTAACCTGAAAATTAGCTTGCTTTAGATTTTGTTTAGCTTTATTACTATTTCCTTTGATATTAAGTTAGTCTATTTGGGTTGCTTCCAGCTCCAAGGGCTATGGAGAAATGCAAGAACCAGAACTAATGCAAAAGAAACAAGCATTCAAAACTCTATGCAGAACCTTACTCAAAGAACTATATATATATATGTGTGTGTATATACATATATATGTTTTCAGATATTACAGTTTGATGTATTTAGTTGAATTAAGCAAAGAAATGGCTTTGTAATGGACAAATTACGGCATTGAAGACATATCCAATTGTTTTTTAAGGTTGTCTGGTTTACCTTTCTTTTGTTTAATCTTTATCTCAATTTGTGTACTGTGTAAATGGATTGATTACCAATTACTAATTGCCAGTTGCCGATCTGTTTCTTACTTTATTTAGAAAAGAAGAGCACGCCTGCCTCAGCGTCCATTGGAACAGTCCTAAGTTGTAATAACTGGGACAAAGGAATGGAAAAGATAAGAAAAAGGCATTGATTAGTTGCAATGAATCTGAAGCTTGGGTGACAAGTGTGGGAATTCCATAAGTGGGGTGTGCTTTTGTTTGAGAAGAAAACCCCACTTCAACTCAATCCCATCATTTTAATCTTTTGCTTTGTGATTGGAACAGATAAACAAGTGTATTTATATTATGAATTCTTTGGGGGGACAAATTACATTATATCTTAAGAGAAGATGAGAACCATTAACAATACGTCAACACTTCAATCCATATGAAAGTTACCACAAAATCAACAACTTGTTGACCTATTTTGTGTGAATTATTCAGTCATTGGTTTCATGCTGCTTTACCGCTATTCGACAAGTTTCTGCAAATCTGTTCAATTTGAGGCATGGAAGTAATTTCTTTGGTAAATTATGCGTTTAGTACCAATTTGAATTTTCATTTTTTCCAAAACTATACCCAATCGTTCTCGTTCAGAATTTAACGTTAAGTTTTGGAAAAAAAATTGAAAGTTTAGATATTAAAATTGATCAAAATTAATAGTTTAAATACTAAACAAGTTAAAAACTGTAGGTACTAAAATGGAACAAACACTAAGTAAAACAAAAGAGAGTGGATAGTAAACTAGGTTGATTATCTCATAAATAAATTACATTGGAAAGACATCTTAGAGTATGATCCTAAGAACTGGAAGTCATGTTTTTTTTAAAGTCAACAAGAAAATAGTCTCAGCTTGCTACAGGACAATGAAAAATATAGACACAAGTTTAATCTAGTGAAGCTGAAACATTCCTGATCCTGGATAATTTCATGATTATGGTTTGGAAATTTGCAGATACGCCATCTGCGTATATCCATTAAATACAGATCTCTCGAGCCTGTCTAAACCGAGCCGCTGAAACATGCGATAGCGGCCATCTTCAACAATTGGTGTTGGTGCACGGGCAAGATCATAGCGAGTTAGGTGGGTGAGGGAAGGACCAGCTGCTGGGGGTAGCTTATCAAGAATCGACTCAACAAACCTGCTATTTTGAAAATGTTGGGCATAAGAGATTTGGGTATTGTTGTGGTTAAAGTTATCCCGCATCTCCCCTCTAACACCCCCACCATACTGCATGTGGCCCTCACAATTCATTTGTATCCACAGGCCTCTCCCAGAATTTATTTCTTTTTGATCTAATCCCGGCTTCATCACTGTCCTTAAGCAGCTATGGCCACCCCCTGAATGAACAAAGTCCACAATTCGGTAACAAAATAGAGTATTTTCAGCTATGCAAAAAGCTACATTGCACTTGGGGAAAAAAAGAAAGAGTTCCTTAAGACACAACCGGAAATCTCTCTCTTCATGCCAACAGAACATGTACATACCTAACATCTAAATACAAGCAACAACAAAAGAAAATACAAGATACTAACATGAATAAAGCCATATGAGAAATAACAGAAGGTGATATCTTGTTACTGTTAAAAATGTAATCATAACATTTTTTAAAACCCGTCATTTTACTCATGAACTGATATACAAAGACTTCCTTTTATCTTTATTGGAGTCTAACCAATCTGGGTTCTGTTTTATATATGTTTTTACTAGCATGAGTTATACTAGTTATAAATTTCCAGGAAAAGCAAATAAAAAAGAACCAATCAAGACATAATGGCTTTGTGACAACACTCAACCCTTCTAGTCTGGTCTGGTAACATATGATATTCACTGCAATCCAAGAGCAAGACGATTGGTTATGCATCAATCAAACAATGAGAAGATGAACAGAATGGTAGGCAACTAGAAACGATTACACATTTAGGAGGAGAAATTATGCAATAAGGGAAAGTAAGTATCCTAAGTTCCCAACAATTAGAAAACCTAAGCATATACCTACTGAGATCTTGCTGAAGGTATGGCAATATGGGGGAGTACATGCATGGAATTCGAGAATATAAATTTCAGACAAAATGACAGAAGAAAAATGTGGATGCGGGCCACAACAAAGCAAATGTGAGGATATCAGAAACTGAGAAAGGAATAAAAGAAAAGCATATAAAAATGATGTCAGAGCATCTACCTCTTACGTAGAACTGGTCACATATCTGCCTCAATGATTAATGATCTCCATTTCCAGTGTCATAATTGTCTTCAAAAACAAGATGGTTAAAGCCAGCTTTCAACGCCCGCTTTAGCCTGTTAATTGAAGCGCATTCCTACACCATAAGCAGAATAAACTCAAAATCATACAAGGCAAGACCAAAAAAGCATCCTTAAATCAGCTCTACTGAAACCTAAAACTTTGAACTTGCTAAGGGAGAAGATCAACTATACTAGGATGCATTAAGTACCTCTGCAAGGTGCCTTGTCTGGATTTCGAGCAGCAGTTATATTTAGAGATGTTAGATGCTGTATTCTTGCCTTCAATTCTGATTGTTAGATCACTTCTTTGTCAAGTATGGTAAATTGAAGCAGAAAAAGGAGACTGCTTCTTACATGGATTCTTAAGATTCATTTTACAATGCTCACATCAACTACAAAATTCTTTTAACTCGCAGTATTAATAATAATTTTTAAATATTATTCATTTAAATTTCAAGGAATGAGATTGGGTTTGGGGGGCCTGTAACAGACCGAACAAGTTTACGAGGTGGAGCACATGTCAGAGGAACTGGCCGAATGGTGGGCCTGTTTGCAATCCATGCTTTAACCCGTATAGGCCACCGTTGGGCTATGGGGGAGTGTTTTGTTGAATTAAACCACTTGTGGTTCCTCACGAACAAGGTACACCTATGAGAAAAAAATGGAAAATCACTAAATCAGGTTATGCTTGTCCAAAATCAGGTTATCGTTGTAGTTATATTTCCATGGGGTATACGTACGCAGATTTGAATCAAAGTATTCAATTAAAAAAATATAAACGTTTTTCTAGCTCGATTTGATGGGAATCTTATTTCTTATGACATTAACTTAACTAATTGAGTTAAACTCGAGTTTAATAAATGTTTTAAACTTATCGACGGGTTGGAGCCTGCCTGCTTTTGCTAACACAATTTGAGACCTCAACAAATGTTGCAAGAATAAAAGGTTATTTGATGGATGTAGGGATGGTTTGGTACCGACAATTGACAAAAGGAAGCATGAAACGGGAGAGTACTAATAAATCCAACACCGAAAAATCTCATAATATCCCCTTCGATATCTATTTTATTATTAATATACTAAAAGGCCGTCAGACATATGATTGGAAGATTACAGCTTTGTCCATGAACTACGAACTGTCACATCTGGGATTCTTTATTATCGTAAGTGGCACGGAATGTAAAATTATGAGTAGAATAGGATTATCAGCGGGAATAAGATTACTGAGAATGTTGTATTTTGTGTTTGATTCGTTTAGCAAGAATATAATATTACAGTATTTGGTTAAAGGAATAAAAGATTATTAAAATGTATATTTTACTAAATTGTCATTATTATATATTTGTTTTTTAACAAGTTGGAATCTACTATAATATTATTATAATTAATTTATATATTTTCTTTAAAAATTTAAAATTCATAAAATTTATATAATTTTTTTTACAAAATTAAAAAGATAAATAGGTTTAATGAAAGTGTAAAATTTTATTTTAACCCTCTAAACTTCATATAGAATTCTAATTATAGACTTTTTTTTGTAAATCTAAAATAGTTTAAGGATAAATTTGTAATTTAACCTTTGTTGAATTTTTATTATTCAACGATAAAATAAGAATATTTTGAAAAAAAATTAAGGGCATTTTAGTCTAAAACGCCGGTAATCCAACAATACCTAAAGGAAGAGGTAATCACATTCCCAATAATATATCCCCAAAATACTACTGTTGGGAATAAGGGATTAGCGGAGGTTAAGAATGTTTGCCTACAAAACGGGAGAATGAGATTCCATTCTTGTGGTAATCCAATATGATGTCAACCAAACGCCCCCTAATAAATATGTGATTAATCAATTAGGGACCCTTCTACCTTTAAAATTGGAAACTCAAAACGAAAATGATACATTTTAAAGTTTGGAGACAAATTAGGCCGTCAAATTAATTAACTTAGAGCAGAGCGGGTCAAGCACCAAGAACGAAGGACACTAGTTTGGTCAAGCATCATTAAATTAGGCTCACTGAACACCGTCCTTGAAATGGTCAAAATTATAGTAATAAATCTTAAATGTGTCCCCTCACACTAATTTATGGTCAGCATTTTAAAACCTCATATTAATTGTATATTTTGCTCGAGTGTTCAAAATTACTTAAAGCAGCCTTATTTAACCTTAGATCTAAGCTACAGCAGAAGCACTTGTTTCACGCATATGGTGAAAACAAGAGAAAGAACTGCTTGCGGGATCCCTGGCAGAAACGGGCTAGTTCACGCTGTAATAATTTTATGCTGTTTAGCGATTTGTTTGTAATGTTGAGTGCAAAACCCTGAATTCCCTATATATAAAGTTTCCGTACAAAATTTGTTTTCTCTGCATATTAGGGGGAGGAAAGTAAAGAAAAGCACTTAGATTAGGGCAGAGATTAGGGTTTATATTAGGGACTCCGTTTAAAATTTGAGGAGAGAGTAAACTTTCAAAAAAAATGAGACAAAAATATATAACCAATTAAAATTTTAAAAAATTATAAAATATATATTAATTTTAAATTTGTAGGAAGGGTGATTGTCCCCTAGATTGGGGGCTAGGTGATGCAAAATAGAAGAATGCATTAAAAAGAAACAGTCACATAATGATGGGGTTGCTTGCATCCAGAGTTATTCAAATGAAGGAATAGACAGAAAAGGCTTTAGCAACCATGGTTATCAAAATCCGACCAGATCGGTCGATTCAACCGGTTGAACCGTGAATCGGTGGTCTGTCCGATTCGGTTATCTCACAAAATCGGTCTGGTAATGAACCGGCTGAAAACCAACAAAACCGGTTTGAACCGCCGATTCACTTTTTTTAAAAAAAAAATTAAACCAAACGACGTCGTTTGTTCAACGAGCCAAGTCAAATTCGAGTATTGCTGAGCTCGACTCGAACTCGAAAACTTTAAAAGTAAGCTCAACTCGACTCAAAAACTCACGAGCTAAAAATTATCAAGTTCAACTCGAACTCGAAATATCATAATTTTATTAATGTATTGCTTAAACTAAATAAATAAATTTCATAATTAAAATTAATTGATTTAATGCTTTAAAAAATTAGTAAAATATCATAATTTTATTAATGTATTGCTTGAACTAAATAAATAAATTTCATTTTCCTGAAGAGGTAAAATTCAACTTTTAATTTTAGAGTACGTTTGAATGTAAGGTTATTAGTGACTAAATAATAAACTCAAACATGACATATGGAATGTCATGTTAACACCGTGGACCACCACATTAATACTGTGACTGTCACATTAGCACCATAATTGTCAACGACGGAAAACGTTGATCAAAGGGTCACATTGAACTTGTTCTTTTGAGTTAAAGGGCCACATTGAGAGAAAAATAATTTGAAAGTCGCATTAGTTTTGAAAAAAAAAAGGTATAGGGATCTCTGATGTCTTTTTGCATAATATAAACCCAAACATGATGACCCAAATTCTCTAAAATCTGAAGCAAACGAAATTGAACTAAAAGTGGCGTGAAACTTAGATGAATCGATACTACTCGTGTTCAATGTAATCCGAATTAAAAGTAACACATATCAAAAGTATATTGAATCGAAATCAATCCGAACAAAAAATATCTGAATTTAATTTACTCAAATTTTACATTAATAAAATTCGATTTCAATCAGGTAATTGAGTCAAAATGAACGAATTATTTATTTATAATAATATATATACTTTTAACACTATGATAAATCATAAAATCTGAATGTTTTATTTTATTTTTATATTATATTACTAATTAACCATCACAATTATTGATAATAATTTAATAGTTCAATATCATATTCACTCCATTAACAACCATATCCATATCTAATTGATATCACTTAGACAATATGTTATAATTAGTTTTTAAAAAAAATATTTTTTGGAAGATTATAAGATATTACTTTATTAAGTTTAACGATTATTAAGAGTTATAAAATGGTTCTCTGACTATAGAATGTTATTTTATTGAGTCCCTCTATTACTAAAAGTTACAAAATAGTCACCCGACTATTCATTATGATCTAAACTCATCTTTTTTTTTTGTTAAAAGTTGATGGTATTCTGAGTTAATCATTAATTTGTTAACCGTGATGTGATAAAATATAATCTCAGAATCTCAAACGACTATCATATCTCAGTCATCATGTTAACGTCAAACTTAGACAATCATCAAAAATTTTAACGGAAAAGGACGAGTTTGGAACATAACGAATAGTTCTGTGATAATTTGTAACTTTTAATAGTTGAAAAACTTAACAAAACAACATTCTATATTGAAAAATTATTTTATAACTTTTACTAAAACAATACCCTATAATCATAAGATCATTTCTGTACTTATCCTTGAATCAATTACTTTCGGTTTCTTAATGAAACTTAAAAATATCAATTTAGTGATTTTAAAATGTCAAATTTCACCGTATTAAATCTTAAAATGTTCTCAAAATTAAAACTCTAATATATTTATTACAGTTGGATCAATAATTTATTTTATCTCCAACATAATTTTTAAGTCTATTAAGGGTGTTTTTATCCTAAATTTAACCTAATATTATCGATGCATAAATTAGACTAGAAGGGTTGTCTTCCTAATAAATTTATATAATATATAATTTTGAATTAGTCAATTAAATTAAAAATAAAGTAAAATTTTGAGAATTTTTATGTTACTCACAGATCATTATGTATTTTTTGGTAATAAGGGAGGAAGCTGATTTAGCAACAACTATAACGGCTCCTCTGAAAGTTCAGATCCAGGCGGAGGAGCTCACGAACTTCATCGGGCGGGTGGCTAGTCACAAAGATGATTGGGGAGGTTGTTCGGTCTTGATGAGCCATTGCGTCAACTACAAGGTTGGCCTCACGGAATGTGTGTGAGATTCGTATGTTCCATCGTCGTTGAAGAAAATCGTGGATTCGATGGAGGAGTGCGGGTTCAAAGGTTGAAGCGGTGGAAGAAAGGGTCTTGAACGAGTCCAAAAGGTTCATTGTCTTTACAAGTGAATGATCATTAAATATTAATACAAAAAAAGTACAGCAAATATTCTCCAAAACCAACTCTTAAATAAGAGGTCGGGTGCTTAGCATTAAACCGCCTTTGATGCTTAAATCAAGGCAGGAATTGAGTCCTATTTTACAACTCAGAGTTGACTTGAAATTTTTTTGAGTCGAGTCGAATTTTCGAATTTGTGTTCAAATTTAATTATCAATATTTATAATATTATGATATTATTTTATTTCAATTTAAATAGTTTTTTATGATTATATGCAATATATATATATATATATAACAATACATTTGTGTGATTTTTGATAAAAAAAATATAATACATGTATATTTTTTTCATATGTAATATACATATATCATACAGAATTGAGGAACTCAACTCAAACTTAAAAATTCATCTACTAATTACTAAAAATTTTGAGTTATTCGAGTTGTATTTTACAACTCGATTTGAATTTGAATTTTTTTCGAGTCGAGTTTATGTAATTATAACTCAAAATCAATTCGAGTCAAGTTTTTTCGAATCGAGTCGAATCAAAAAATTAATTTTTTTAGTCGAGTCGAGTTTTGATCCCTAATTAAAATTATGACCAACGATTTACTTTTAATATATCGATTTTGATAAAATTAAACTACAAAAAAAAATCAAAATGATAGAAATGATGGTTTGTATTGGCAGTAAAAATGGAAGACCGTAACAACAAATCCGAGGGGTCAACGAAATGTATGCTACAATTTTCTACCAGGAGAGAGAGAGAGAGAGAGAGAGAGAGAAGAGTAAAGCATTGAAAGTCTCCTGCCGTTGCAAGACAAGATCATATCAGAGTATCCAGAAACAATAAATAGCACTTAAATTTAGTTGGCTCTTTGATTTAAGGAGCTGCTTCACACATTTGTTTACCTTTATTTTGATTTTGATATTGCTTTCGCTTTTGTTTTTATAACCTACTTCTTCTCAATTCTTTTCCTCTTTTGTACCTACTTTCATTCTCTCTCTCTTATTCTCTCAATGTTCAACTAATCCTTTTATATATATATATATAGTAAAGCGTGTTTTTTTTATTCATTAAAAAGAACCTTTCTTTCCTGGAAAATTTATTGAGTTTCTTCCATTTTCTGGCAGAAATTCCCCTCAAGCTTTCGGGGTTGTGTTAAAAGAAAATTCCAACTTTTTTTGAGCTCTTTTGAACGATGGGTAATAGCTTGATTTGCAGGGCAAAAAAAGACACAAAAGATAATGGATCAAGAAGCAAGAGAATGGGAAGGTCTCAAAGGAAAATGCTTGCAGAAGAAGAGTTCTTGCATAAGCAAGCTTTTTCCATGGCTCTGCATCAGCACCAACTGTCTCAGAGATTTGATGGATCCATGTCTAGGAGAATTGGCTCTACCAGCTCCAGAAGGCACACTGATCCCTTAGCCAATAATGAAAAAAAGGTGGGCTTGTTTTTATGTTTAAATAACAATATTAAACTACTTAAGTTTGCTTTATTAACTGTCTTTCAAATGTAATTATGATGTTAGTTACTGTTTTAATTGATTGGATCTATGACGAAATAGAGGGATTTTATGATTGATTGTAAAACTTGAAAAACAGTATTAGTCAATGGTCAAGCTGGTAAAAAATGGGACAATAGGCTTTGCTTTTGCTTTTCATCAGAAAACTTAGAAGGAGAGCCTGCCAAAGCATTAGTTGATTCACTGTGCTTTTAGCATTCCGCAATTTTATACATCCAAATTAGTTCTCGAGTATTAATATAATTTTATCGAGAAAATAAAGGGATCTTTTCTAGTTTATTTTTTAGTAAAAGTTAAGGGGTCTCATGATATGCACTTTTTGTTATGATCTCTGTAAAGTTTAAGTCTTTATAAGCCCTCAAAATCACTTTTTTATTTTATTTTATGAAATCAAAAGCATGTTTTAGTCTATTATGCTATGAAGATAGGGATGTGGATCATCGTCCATTAAGGCTGGTGAAAAGATCGGTGCTAAATTTCTATGTAATTGTATAACATTTTTAAACCTTATAACTCCTCTCTGTAATAAACTTACGTCTGATACTATATCTTGCTATCTGCAGGTACTGGAATCTCTTGAAAAGATCAAGTTCAAAAAGATTGTTCTGCTACATGGAGAAGGCTTTGGAGCTTGGTGTTGGTATAAAACGATTGCTCATTTGGAGGAAGTGGGCCTTCAGCCTACGGCATTGGATCTCACGGGTTCTGGTATTGATCTTACGGATACAAACACCGTCGCTACATTGGCTGAATACTCGCAACCATTGATTAAGTATCTAGAGAACCTTCCTGAAGATGACAAGGTAAGAGGGTACATTTGATACTACCAAACATTTCCATCTTGTTATGTTAAATTGTCTTGATTAATGAACTGTATATGCAGGTTATTTTGGTGGGCCATAGCAGCGGAGGCGCTTGCCTTTCTTATGCATTGGAGCATTTCCCAGAAAAGATCTCGAAAGCCATTTACCTTTGTGCTACAATGGTGTCTAATGGTCAGAGACCTTTCGACGTGTTTGCTCAAGAGGTATTTTCTTGATGCCTGGCTGTCTCTTATCTAAGTTCCATTAAACGATTTCTTTCGGAATACAGTGATTTATTTTGCCTGTTGTATGAGTATTCATGCTACCATTCTCTTATGTTAGCTAGACATAGACCTGAGAAGAATAATCATCATTCGTTGTTATTTTCTGTCATGGACTGATATCAAACAAAAACATTTTATTGCAGCTTGGTTCTGCTGAACGATTCATGCAAGAGTCACAGTTTTTGATTCATGGAAATGGCAAAGATAAGCCTCCTACAGGGTTCATGTTTGAGAAACAGCTGATGAAAGGGTTATATTTCAATCAATCGCCTACCAAGGTACGTTAACTTTGGTTATCTATGGGCACTCTATACGTTTAGGATTCATTGTTCTTTCCTTCCTTTCTTGCAACAGAGCAATTGTCCATGGCCATTTTGGAGCCAATATATGTTGTTGTATACGTTACTTGTTCTCTTTACTCATCTGCATTTTGGTTTATGAAGTGTAACCTATTTACAAAATGATATTTGGTTCCTTCCAGGATGTTGCTTTGGCCATGGTGTCCATGAGATCCACCCCACTAGGTCCTATCATGGAGAAACTGTCATTAACCACCGAGAAATACGGAACCGGGCGGCGCTTCTACATTCAGACATTGGACGATCGTGCTCTTTTGCCTGACGTGCAAGAAAAGCTAGTAAGAGAAAACCCTCCCGAAGGAGTTTTTAAGATCAAAGGGAGTGATCATTGCCAATTCTTCTCGAAACCGCAGTCACTTAACAAAATTTTAATAGAAATTGTTCAGATTCCTTAGCTCATTTTCAGATAAAAGAAAGGAACTTCTCTTTAATATTTTTATATCTATAATTGGAAGAAGAAATTTATAAGGTTGTTCATTTACACGTCTTTCATATAAGGCTGTTCTTGTATGTAGAACATGGGCCTACCTTTCTAGTTTATTCCCTTCCCCCACTAACCAATTGATATGGTGATTACAAAATGGTACAACTAATTTCCTGTAAGACTTTAGAGTTAGGATATACTTACAATACATTTTTTCACATAAATTTAGGGTCGAGTGGAAATAAATGTCTAAGGTTAATTCC